>NC_089912.1:12689272-12811772 GCF_040182565.1 Anser cygnoides | reverse complement strand
TCATACTCAGTCAGGACAGGATCAAACATACAAAACTGTACACACTACTGCCAAAGAAAATATTGGCATAATGGTATCTGCTTCATCTATATCATTAGCTATCTAGGTATATGTATCTATATATATTTTTAGCTACGTTTAAGGTTTTACTGGAGATTTAATTTTAGCAAGTTCATATATCTTACAAAGTGAGATTATTTTAATATGTTTGTGTACACACATATACCTTAACTTACTGTTAATGCTTATATTCTCACTGAAATAAATTTTCTGTAGCATATCTCTGTAAAGTGTCACTTTTGCTTTGTATGTTACACTACCCAAGATGACATGAATTAGAGCATACATCTATTGCTGGTCAGAAGCAGAGGGAGAGGATCAGAGAAAAATGTAGTAAAAAGTGTGGTAAATATGTATGTTATATACATATATGTGAACAGAGCTATCATATTGTAGTAAGAGAAAACATTGCAAAGTAGCAACAGTCTAGCAAGTTATGAAATGAAAAACACAGATTACCTATTTCATGGAGCAGAAATACAAAAACTCCTCAAGAAAGGCAGAAGAAGAGTGTGAGATCTGGGAAGAAAATCTAGCAGTGGTTTTATGACAGATGGAAAAAAAATTACCTCAACAGACAACACAGAGAATATTGAACTTCCCTAATTAAGGAGGCTCCACATTCACTCCTGCTTTCTCGTCTGTTCTTGATAGGGTATAGTACTCATCACAAAAACATTCACAAGCCTGTAGTTTGACTGAAGCAGAAAAGTATCTGCTGATATAATGTGATGATGTTTTCTTAATGCAAATTTCACATATTTCAAATTGTCTAAAAACGGAATCCAGATTTCAGATAACACTCTCATGAATCACAACGTCCCCACTAAAAGATCCTGTATGGCGAGAAAACATATAAGATCACCCTTTACTGGCAGTCTAAAATTAATAGCCACATTGTTTTTGTTTTGTTTTGTTTTGCTTTGCTTTGCTTTGCTTTGTTTTGCTTTGCTTTGTGTTTTTTTTTTTTTTTCTGGCTTCTATATACAGATTTGTGAATTTTTTCTTGGAGGTGCACTGAAGTGTCATAGCCAGCATAAGCACAATCAACCTTTCTCAAAGAACCTCCTTAAAAGAACAGAAAAAATCTGTCCTAGTGACTGTCATAGAAAAAACTTCCAAGTTGCTTCGTTTTGAAACCTCCTGATATTTCCCACCAAAGAGAATGCCTGCACGTTTTGTTTGTTTGTTTTCCTTTGGAAATAATGAATATATGCAAAATTCTTCTAATGTTATCATTTTCACCTGAATTCACTCGATATCAGACAAGCTTAAAAATTGGAAATATTGCAAGTTTATTCTAGAAAATGAAAGGACTAATCTCATAATTACACAACTGAAAGCAAGGCTACAGGAGAGAAATGAAAAGCAACAAAATATGTTATTAGATTATACCTAAAATTTGTAACTAATTTCTTCTAAGATGCTTAATGATAATTACAGATATTAAAGAAGCCAATTAAACAGGAAGCTGTTACTAGCCTTCTGAACTCTCACCCTTACATGTGAATCTGAAAGACAGTTTAGCTAACAGGAGTAAGCATTCCAGTCCACTACTTCTTCCCAGTCAGCACACCAAGACAAAACTGTTCTCTTCTAACCTATTTTAATTCCAGACTTAATTTCTGGTCATTTCACCAGTGGACTGATGATCTATTGTCTGACTGTCTCTGCATCTCCGTTTACTCTAAACAAAAGGAAAGCATGACGAACACAACTCTTCCCATAGATTCTTAATCTGGCCATGATAATTCATTCCTTTAATTAGGTTGTTCCTTCTATTTTAAGTTACTTTTTTGCTTGTCACAATGTTTTCAAGGCTATCATAATATTTTATGAGTGTTAATTCACAAGAAATATCTACTGTATGTAGTTTTATCAAGAACACATCTATGGTTTAGACAAATGCCCTGAATGCAACATCTATAGCTTCAGCTTTTAGAGTTGGATGTTATTTCAGTAGAGGACTTTCCCACCCATGCACATGTGGATGCACACTATTGATGTTTTCTAGCCCTGCAGTCACACTGTGGAATAAAACTACTGCTCTTACAGATAAACAATTAAAATCAAAGAGCCTCCTTTTTAAATGCAGAAGAAAAAAAAAAAAAGAAACGAAAATAAAAAAAAAAAAGAGCAAGATTGAAAAAAAATAGCTCTTGAAAGTTGTGAAGCATTTAGAGTAAGAAGACAGCAGAAGAGCAAAGAGATATGGATGTTTTCCTTTTCATATGCAGGGAGCGATACAGCTTCAGTTGTCAGCATGAATCAGCAGGGCACCAAGTACAGTTGTACTCAGCAAAATCTTTTTTTCTATGGAATCAGCATATACATATAAATATATATATAAATATATGCAATTACCATAACTCAGAAAACAGAAAATTAAACAGACACAATATAAAATCACCTTCTGTAGCCTGTAGTTCTACCAATTTCTGTTTCAGATAATAAATGTCAAGAATGCAAAACATGCTTTGCAATCTTGCAAATGTTTCTAGCTGTAGCTACTAGGAGACAGTATCTCATATACTAGAAAGGGGTATCATTATTGAGTCTGAGTTGACGGCCAGCAGCACTGACAGCTCAGATGTCTTGGCACTATGTAAACAGCAACAGTTTTCTGATCAAGAACTTCTGAGCTGTTTTTTTGTTGATGGTGGTGCTTCTTTGTTTTGTTTTGTCTTTTCCTTGTAGTAGCAAGCAGGTCAAGGGCAATTTTCTTACACTGCAAATTTATACCACTTTTTCTGATCATTTCTTTATTGGAGGAAGCAACTGAACTGGCATTGGGTAGTAGAAAGTACCTGTGATGACAGCAACATGAATGGAAATTTTATGCACTGAATACATGCATACTGTGGGAAAACAAATAAATCACAGAGTCAAAGAATGTTAGGGATTGAAAGGGACCTTGAAAGATCATCTAGTCCAATCCCCCTGCCGGAGCAGAAACACCTAAATCATGTCACACAGGAATGCGTCCAGAAGGGTTTTGAATGTCTCCAGAGAAGGAAACTCCACAAGCCCCTGGGCAGCCTGCTCCAGTGCTCTGTCACCCTCACCGTAAAAAAGTTTTGTCTCACATTTAAGTGGAACCTCCTATGTTCCAGCTTGCACCCACCGCCCCTTGTCCTATCATTGGATGTCACTGAGAAGAGCCTGGCTCCATCCTCCTGACACTCACCCTTTACATAGCTATAAACATCCATAAGGTCACCCTTCAGTCTCCTCTTCTTCAAGCTAAAGAGACCCAGCTTCCACAGCCTTTCCTCGTACGGGAGATGCTCCACTCCCTTAATCATCCTTGTGGCTCTAAAAAATATATAAACATATATATGTTTGTATATATGTATATATAGTAGAGACATATATAGAAGTATCTCCTAACAAGACAATAGGCAACAAGGAGAACTGTTTAAAATAAAACATTTTTACTCACTTTAAAGGAAGAAACTTTTTTTTTTTTTGTAATGTCATTTTAAAAAAAAATGATGCAGATCAGGTATTATACACAAATAGTTAACTACCACTACAGTCATTCACTTTCCAACAAAGTGTCAGTTCTCTCAATAAAAAAGACATTTTGTGGTATTTGATGTTCCTGATCAAGAAAAAAACAACAATGATGAACCAAAAAGCAACCACAACAAAAATTCTTTGAAACAATTGATGAGCATTATTGGGCATATAGTGTAAAAAGAAATATATTCTATCAGTTCTTCTATCTGTAGTCACTGTAGCCATGTGTCAGATAGTGTGCTGACCAATTCTAGTTCTATTGCATGATGACAGCATGTGGAAAAAATAACGACCTCCTTAGTAACATAAATATAAAAAGTTCTCCCATAATAAATCCCTTATTTCACAAAGCATTTGAACTCTGGTCTTTCACAACTTCTCTGCCAGAAGCTCTGTAGTTCCATTAGTGGTACACTGAAACTTTGTTAAAATCTTACTTTCTAGGCTGTAAGAAAATGTGCTGCTATACTCATATGCTGAAGAGTAGCACTTGGCTTTTCTGTAGTGACACTCAACATATCTCCAGGTGCTTCACAGAACGTTATTATCTCAAGACACATTTAAGAGAGATGCTTAGGGTCATGAGGCTAGCTACTGAAAATTTCAGAAAGAAAACATGGCTTTCCAAAGTCCAGTAAAAGATTTCATGTACAAGGTCACACTGTTTCCTCCTTTTCAGTCCTCATCACAAACAGTTGTGAATTCTTTCTCTTCTACCATTGAATCAAAGTGTAAGTGATGAAAACAAACTCCTGAATAACCAAATGTGCCCTTTTCTTCAACAGAGCAGCACTATGAAGGTCTCAATTTGTGCCAGTGGGGTTTAGTTTGGACATTGGGAAGAATTTCTTCACTGAAAGGGTAGTCCAGTATTGGAATGGGCTGCCCAGGGAAGTGGTGGAGTCCCCAACCCTGGAGGTATTTAAGAGACATCTGGACATGGCACCATGGTTTACTGACTCACTAGGTCATGTTGATAGTTGAATTTGATGATCTTGAAGGTCTTTTCCAACCTAGATGACTCTATGGTACAATGATTATATAACCTGACATAAAGCTGTGTAGTAAAAATATACATGAATTTTCTCATTTTAATCATCCCAGTACACACATCCAGCACAAAGGAATGTTATCACAAAGCAGTAATGAAAGAATGAAATTGGAGAGACATTGTGAAGATGTGATCAGCAATATAACAATGTCTAAAAATGAGTCACGACGGCAGATTCTTCTTCCGCTGATAAGACATAAGGTTACATGTCAAAAAGTTTATTTGTCCCTCCAGTGGCTTGTTAACAGGAAATATCTATATGGAAATAATAATAATAATAATTAATAATAATAATAATAAATCACAGTGATTGTCTATGGAAAATTCAGGCACAAATTTACTGTCTTGAAAAAGTCTCTCAAATCCCACAGACACCTACAGAGAGAAAGAGTTACGGAAGACTCCTCAGTGACAACATTTAAGCAAGAGTGGTAAGTCAAAGATGCTATTTAGAATTTAAGTATATTTAAAATTCTCACTACTTAACCATAGTTGGTTCAGAGCATGGAAGGCATCATATTTTCAGTTAGTAAACATTCACTGTTTGATCCATACACACAAAATGAATCTGCAATTTATTTCAGTGGACAAAAAGATTATATGCTGTTGCCTTTTTGTTGACAGGATGATCTGAGCAAAATTTCATTCAGTTGACAAAAAAAGCAATGAATGAAACACAGTTGTAGAATAGCTTGACAAATGAATAAATAAATAAAACATCCACAGAAGAAGAGTGGCAGTTATTGAAAGCTCCTTTTGAAAACAGAATATTTTAACTCACAGATCATTTTCACTATTCTATGGAAAGGATGTCATAAAACTCACTCAATTCAAAATATCCTTTTGGTAAGACTATTTGTATTAGTCTTCACACTGTGTAATGAGGCAGGGATGTTAAGCCTGGCCACAACAATGTGATTTTAGGTTTTAACAATAATTTTTCAATGTTTACTCATTTTTATTTTTTTTTCTAAAATCAAAGATCTGATATTATTTCTGTTTTTAAAATATTTTGTTTCTAAAATAAAGGACCCATTGTTATTTCTGTCCTGTTCATCACAGCAGACGAACAACCCTGCTGCATAACTCACCTTCCAACATACAAGAGGTATGAGGCTCTGAAACTTCATGGGCAAGCAAATGATGATGTGGATAAAGGTCCATCCACATTGGGGGAATTGCCCAGGGCAAGTCAACCTACACTCTGCATCACAACAACGCCCAAGAAAAAATGTAGTGTTATAGTCAGAGGGGACTCCCTTCTGAAAGGAACAGAGGGCCCATTTCATTGTCCAGACCAAACCAGTGAAGTCTACTGTCTCCCTGTGGCATGGGTAAGAGACATTGCTCAGAAAGTCACTCACCTTGTACGTCCCTCTGATTATTACCTTTTATTGGTGTTTTTTTATTTGTTTGTTTGTTTAAGTTGAGAGAGATGAGGTAGCAAAGAGAAAACAAAGAGCAATTAAAAGGGACCATAGGTCTTTGGTGCAACTCATTGAAGGATCAGGTGCACAGCTAGTGTTTTCCTCCATCCTTCCAGTAGCAGGGATCAACACTGAAAGGAACAGGCAGATACAGCTAATCAATATGAGACTCAAAGGCTGTAGCCACTGATACAGTTTCTGATTTCTTGACCATGGGAAGGTCCACATGACACCGGGCCTACCAACTCCTGATGGAGAGCAGCTTTCTCTGAGGGAAAAGGATTTTTGCCCAGGAGTTAGCAGAGCTGACTGGTAGGACTTTAAACTAGATTTGAAGGGGGGAAAGGGACAAAAACAGACACACCAGTGCTAAGCTATGGAAATGCATGCCAATTTTTGAGGAACTGCATGCTAGTGAGGCCCTTGTCTGCCCCACAGGGGGCTGAGTTGAATGAAAGATATCTGAAGTACTTCTATACATACACACACAACATGAGAAATAAGCATTTCAGCTCCCTGAAATGTTTGTATACTAATGCACGTAGCATGAGAAACAAGCAGGAGGAGTTGGAAGCCAGGGTGCAATTAGAAAACTATGATCTATCTATGATCATGGAAACGTGGTGAATAGGATCACAGAGCTGAAACATTGGAATGGAAGGCTACAAGCTTTACAGGAGAGACAGGCAGAGAAGGAAAGGTGGGATTGTTGCCCTCTATGTTAAGAAATTGACAGATTGTGAAGAGTTCCCTCTAAGAAACTGCCAAAAGCAGGTTGAGAGCCTGTGGGTAAAAATTAAGGACGAGACCAAAAAACATCTTGTCGTTGGAATCTACTACAGGTTGCCTGATCAAGAGGAGCAGGTAGATGAGGACTTCTTGCTCCATCTACAGGAAGCATCTTGATCACAGGCTCTCATCCTCCTGGGGGATTTCAACCACCTGGATGTTTGTTGGGAAAGCCACGTGGCAGGCAGTAAGCAATCCAGGAGACTGCTAGAGTCCACTGACAACAACTTCCTTGTCCAACAAACCAACCAGACGAGAAGTGTTACTGGACCTGGTGTTAACCAATGTGGAAGAGCTCATTAAAGAAGTTAAGATTGGAGGAAGCCTACGTCTCAGTGGCCATGCCCTGGTTGAGTTTGTGATCTTGAGGGATATGGGCCTGGCTAAGAGCAAAGTCAAGACCCTGAAATTCAGAAAAGCCAACTTCCAGCTGTTCAAAGAATTAGTGGATGATATCCCATGAGATAAGGTCTTTAGGGACAGAGGATCTGATCAGAGCTGGCAACTCTTCAAGGATATTTTACTTGGAGCATAAGAGCTCTTTATTCCCATAGGTAATAAATCAAGCAGGGAAGGTAGGAAACAGACATGGTTGAATAAGAATCTGCTGGTCAAACTTAGGCAAAAGAAGAAAGTGCACAGATAGTGGAAACAGAGCCATGTGCCCTGGGAAAAGTACAGAAATATTGTCTGGATGTACAGGGATGGGATCAAGAAAGCCAAGGCATTGACAGAACTAAACTTGGCAAGGGATGCAAACAATAACAGGAATGGGTTCTACAGGTACGTTGACTGCAAAAGAAAGACTAGGGAGAGTGTAGCACATCTGACAAATGACACACGAGGATTAATTACCACTGCATTTGTCACTCCCTTTTTCAGCAAGTCACCAATTTTGGCAAGCATTTCAACACTCCGCATTTTTCCCTGTATGTTAAGATTGTATTCTATCCTATAGAAGAAAATGAAAACTTAAGTGCGGCATAAAGGTCTTCACATCCCTGTTCAGGTGCCGTTCGTGGCGTAATGACCACAAGGAAACCGGGGTTCTTTAAGGATACATAACTTCTACGGCTTTATCGATGACAATAACTTCAACAACTTATTGAGGACATAACTTCAACTCTCATGTTGAGGACAGGCTTCCTTCTTATACCCTTTGGTCTACAGCAGTACTTTTCCAGTAACTATTCATTGGTCAACAGCTTTGCCCAGTAACAGCAAACACCCAGAAACTTCCATGTCTTAATGGCTGGAGAACAAGCAGTCCGAGACAGCAAGGCATCTCCTGAATCACTCTTCTTTGTTCCTTCTAAACTTTTTACATTCCTCAGGGCCTCATCATTGAGTCCAATGTTATCACCAACCTTGGGGCTTGTCAACCCCCATGGCCACACTCCCACACTTAAGAATACCTTTTCAAAATGCAGCACCAGTCCTGTAGCCTCCACTCCGAGTTCTGAAATCAATGAATCTTCTGTCTGAGTGAAATACACCAAAATAAGGCCTTGTAAAATGAATATAAATCAAATACCCTCTTTAAGTTTGTTCTGAAGATGTTTATTGTAGGTATAGCCAATCCATAGCTGTGGTTCTAATTACAGGAAATAAATAAATAAATAAGTAGAGGGAAGAAGTTTGAAATATGTCTCTGAAAACCCTTATAAAAATACAAACCAGTTAAGCTTCTGGTAGTAAGTCTACAACCAGACTTTTTCCCATAAACTGTCATATTCATTGTGACCACTAGGGACATCTATTGACAGAAGTAGTTTGGGCATGGCGCTCTGACTTGCTCTACTGCTAGATACCGGCCTCACACTGATTCTGCTTGTAGTAAGGTAACCGTGGCAGCCTGATAATTTGGGAAGGCCTGACACCATACCGAAGAGCACAGAAAACAGGGATTACACATACCAAAAAGTAAAGCTATTTTAGAACTGGGGGGAAGCAAACAAAAACAAACAAACAAACAAAAATACAAGGTATTCATTTTCAGTGGAAAAAAAAAAAAAGGATGTTGGTCTTTTTGGTGATGAAATCAACAGTAGTGTTCTGTCTTACTACATTTTGAGGTTCTTTAACAGATTATTTCATAGTTTCCTTTAAAAATGATAAAACAAATACATGTGGCCAATGACTAAAAGTATGTGAACCTTGGATTATGTAACTTCCATGAGCAGAAAAATCCTGGGTAGCTGCATTGTTGAAATTAGAAATGAGGATCTATATTGCAGCTGATTCAGCATTGCCATGTTATTCATCCTTCATGAGAGTTAACTGACAGCAAAGACTCCTCTCTTCCACAGACTCTTTCTTCCACAGACATTGCACATATTCTCTAGATTATTTCTGGATGTCACCTGATTCTTGTGAGGCATTACTTTCTGATGCCAGTGAATCATTATTTTGCTATCCCAAGCTCATATGAAATAGAGATACACAGTATCACGTTGAAATATTTCCTAAAGAACTATTCAAACAGCTCACAAATGCTGAGAAAATATATCTTTTTTTCCCATTCCTGTAAAATTCAGAGACGCTTATTTTTCTGTGTCCTCACAGTTGTGTTTTACTTAAAGAAACATGAATTTATTACCTGTAAAACTACCAGCTAGAGCCAAGTGCAATGTTGCATTAGTGATGTGAAAGTTTCCTAGGCAATTCTGCCAAAGTACCATGATAATCCCAACCACCTGTTATTGTGCCCGAAGCTTTAAATGAGCCAAAACCCTTAGCCATGCCAGTTGGCACATTCATTCTGAGGTAGGAGCAGAAGTCTATTGCAGAGGATTCCCATAAACTTTATTTGGCTCCATAAGAGAGAACAACCAAAACAGAGAAATAAGCAAAATATATTAATAAATAAAACTCTCCTACACAACAGAAAAGTCTGGATATACTATAGGAAGCCTTAAAAGTATGTCCAATATAAATTAATAAGAAGCTGACATAAACACTGTGAAATTTTACTACATCTAGTCAAATGCATGCAAAAATTACTTAGGAACACCAAAGAGTGTGACAGATATTTGGGAGGGTACAAGTCATGATTCTTTAAATTATCAGTCAAAAACTATCCTTTAAATGCTGGTTGATTATTTGAATAAAAAAAAAAATAAAAAAAAAATAAAAAATAAAGAAAATGCTTTCTTCCAGTCATCTTCCTGTCCATTCTTACCAAAAAACTATAATGTTCCATTAACTATTCAGAAAAAGAACAACAAAAAAAAGAATACAGAAAACACAGATATACAGTGTTTAGAAGGATGTTACTCTTTGTGTAATATCTTCAAACATAACCTAGCTGACTGCATGAGCTTGCAGATGAGCTTTACATTGTAGTATTCTTAATGTATTTTGGGGACATAGAGGTTATGCTTAGTTTTACCTGATTTTTGTGAGAAACAAATGCAAGACATGTAAATTACAAATGCTTATGCATATTCTAAAAACAGGCAGCATTTTGTGTGTCACAATAAGCACAGATTAAAAGCAACTTGACAAGCTGCAATAAGTGACTGTCATGGATAACCTAGTAAACAGAGAGAATAAAAGTAAATGAAAGTACCCACAAGAAGAATTGGTTCTTCAGAGAAGGCTGCATTAAACAAAAAACAAAAAACAACAAAAAAAAAGAGTAAAATAATAAGTTTACAAACATTTGAAGGGAAGAAGTTGGCTAGAAAGGCTGTGGATTGCTTGAGGTAAGCTGGGGGAACAAAGTGCTAGAAAATGTAAATATTGCTGGGATAACAAGTGCCAGAATGAAAAAGAGATTTTCAAGGTGAAGGGAAATAACTCCTAAAAATTGTAGAGTGTCCAGAACAAATGTGAAAACAAGAAAGGAAACATCTGGGGTAACCAAAAATACAGACTGTCTCAAAAACTGGGAGACATAACATCCCAAAACTACAAAATGAAGACCAGGTGAGAGAAACAAAACAAAACAAAAAAAGAGAGCAAGAATTACTGATCTTATGCTTATATACTGTCATTAAAGGCATGGTAATGTTCTCCATATAAGAATGCGTGCATCTGGAAATGTGGTGACTTAAAGAAATACAGACAATCAAAATTTTGGCTTTTTCATATAACAAATTCAGGAGGATATTATTAAAGATGAAAGAGCAAATTAAAAGAAGATAAAGTAATGAATTAGAACAGACTTGTATTTGGTTGATCTATACTAAAGTAACTACCTACAAATCTACAAAGCCATTCTGATTTATCTAGAGAATAAATTCATTACTCAGAATATAAAAATTTAGACTCAAAACAGCTTAATTCCCCTGACATTACATTGTCAAGATGTAATGTCTCAGTTTCATATTAGGGAAAGGGAAATCACAAAAAGCAAGACAAAATGCTCCTCCATTGTTTCTAACTGCACACAGAGCCTCCTGAGTGGTAAGGATTTCCATTCTGATCAGAGGTGAGATATGCGTTATTCAGTGTATTTGGGAATAAATAGCAGGGGGTGAAAAAAACTTTTGTAGTACTAGCACAACATACTGTTTCAAAATGGTGAGCTCCTAGAGGGACTGACTAGGATAAGTACTGGCGTTGTGAAAGAAACACATCTTAATAAATGACCTCTGTACAGAAGAAATGTGTTGCACCAGGATAGACTTTTTTTCATGAGAATATACTGTGTTAAGGGTACTTCAGTTTAGGATTCAAGAGGTTTATTCTCTTAAAACAAATTCTTTCCTTATCAGGAGAACCTATTGTTATAATTACAATTAGACTTCTGTATCACATTGTTCATTCATATTTTCAGCTGAATTTCAAACCAAACCAGTCCAGGATTTTTAAGGATTCAGATTAATTCAACTCTAACAGTTATTTGCAGTGGCAAAGAAATGTTACAGCACCCACTAGTGCCACTGTGGGTAAGGTGGTGTATCAGTTCATTTCCCTACATTTTGAAGGGAAGGTTTTTGCTTGTTTGTTTGTTTATTTTTTTTCTTGTGGTCAGGAAAGCTCAGTGTAAATGATTTTCTGTCAATGACTGCCCCATATATATTTTACACACGTGCACTCACACATTTATTCGGGGTGGGGAGTTCAAAATTTGGGTGTTTGAAGGCCCAGAGATGGCAGAGCAGGCATTTTTATTGCAGGGAAGATTCAACACTGCGACACAGCTCCAAGGCTCAAAAGCTAAGGACCCTCTGAACATCCTCTCCCAGGCTTCTTCATAAACAAGAGAGAAAAGAGTTCAAGGAAATGTGTATTCCATTTTACAAGAACAAAGTTTTTGTTCTCGTTGTTGTTTGTTTGTTTTTTAATTTAAGGTAAATTTCATCTCCTTTCAAAATGTTGGCTTTCACCACAACATTCTGCCACTGTGTTTTGTATGAAAATATCTCATCCTTCCCTGTTCCTTTTCCAGGAGTTGGGCAGTGCTTTAATCCTCATGTTTATGAATTTATTAATCAATCATTTGGTGTTAGGAAAAACACGTGCTAGGAAATGCTAGAATCAAAGCTGACCATTGTCTTACCTCTGGTCCTGTCATGAAACACTTCTTGCCACGCACTTTGATGGAATAACTTGAAGAATCAGTTCCAGAAGGAAGAACAAGAGGTTTTAAATCCAGGAATTAAATGAGTAATGGTTACATCTGAGAGTTCTAGAACTGATTGGTGTGCACAGTGAAGTAATAATAAGAGATATGTAGCCTTTAGTCTTTTCAGGACGTTCCTAAATACACCAAAGGGTGCACTGGCAAATGCTGTTTTTAGCTGCTTTGTGCTTTTTGTTTGGCTGGGTTAGTTTCAGTTTGTTTTCTTTTGTTTTAATTATTCTGAATTTGATTTAATGGAATATTCTTCTGCTTTACATTTCATTTTTCATGGAAATAGTTCTCAAAATCCAGATGTAATTCAAGGTGCCAAGAACATGATGCCTCTCAGTCCCTCCTCAGAATCCAGTTGTTCACCTCTGCTCCCCATGAAGCTTCTCAAAGAAAGGTGGATATCTACAATGTGTGCCATGATTTCAGTGGCTTACTTTTTGTATAGCTTGTATGATAGTAATACTTGAAAAGTGTCAAGTCAACCCAACAAAATTACCCAATTTCTGCTGTTTTTATCAGTAAATTTAAAGTAAGTCACATATATCCTGGTATGCCTACTTTGCTGCTAAATAAATCTGGAATTTCTAACATAAAAATATGCATTGATTTAATTAAAATTAAAGCACAATATACGGGAAAGAAAGCAGGTGGAAAATGTTTCTGCAAGAAAACAAAATCTTCATTTTTAGAACTTATAACACAGGATTTTTTAAACTCACTATTCTGTTCCGATATCTTAAATATAATATTGTATACCCAAATATATGCCAACCTGAATTACTCCAAATTTTCATGGAAAACATAGAAATACAGAATTTGTAGGGATCCAAGAAAGACATACTTCTGTTCTGAGACAAAATTAGATATGACTATAATAATCTTTCACAATCAGTTCTGCCATCTGAGTCATTTTCCCTTTAAGAATGCCTTAGAGTTGCTTTTACTTTCTGGGCTTTAGAAATAAATAAATGAAGTGCAGAGAGACAGAAAGTATTGGAAGAAAAATACATTCCCCAATTTTTAATAGAGAATAAAGAAAAGATAAGAACATAGATTTGTTGCAAATACTTTGTTTATTTTACATGCCTTTCAAACAAACAATGGGGCCAGGGTGAGACCCAAATTACCTATTTGAGGAGAACTCTCTAGATAGTCAATCAGCTACAAAAATCTTACAGATTTGGAAGAAATAGAGCCAGGGTAACATAAGTAGCTTAAAGAGAAAATACGTAATTTTCATTTTAGAATTTTCCACATATTAGAGATTAGATCTTTATGTCCCAAAACTCTAATATTCTAGAACCCACATTATAAGCTTATTTATAGATGAGAGGTTAATCTTTGGAGGCAGATACTTATGGGAGGAGAAATCAAGATTATTTGATGTATTCAGTGAAAGAACACTTAGCTATGTAAAGACGGTAGGAAAAAAAAAATATTACCTAATATTTTACAATATGGCTATTATTCTTTAGCAATGATGAGCCAGGAGCAACAAAAGCACATATACAGGCCTAGCTCCAGAATGCTGCAATGTAACTTGAACTACATACAGTAAAACATGAAGGAAATGAGAGAGAGCATACTTATAAAACTTCTGAGATGTAGAACTTAAGCATTTTCTTGTTATATATTTAACATCTACATACACACATGTATTTACAAATTAAAAGTATGCTTTCAAATAATATATAGATTGTGAAAGAGTACAACTATTCTAAAAGAGATAACTATATTAAATTAATTAGTAAAGAGTTTGTAGATGGAGTCAATTCAAGTAGGAATTTTCTTTGTTTAATGCAACTTTGAAAAAGTTCTGCCCAAATACTGCAATTTTGTCAGAACCACTGAAACTAACATAGAAGAGGTACATTCATACATAGTGCTTTCTTTATCATTCAGCTTTTCACTTGCCATTTTTTCTGTTGCCTTCTTGGTATAAAAAATTAAAGTCCAAGATACATCAGCTCTGTCCACCTCCTGTGTGATTTAGGACAGTGACAAACTCCAAGGAGTTTTCCAGTTCCCCCACTTGGTGGTTAGCAAAGCCACCCCAGAGGGACAGATTCACAGCCATGAGGGCACTTCCAGGTCCTAGACATGTCAGTGCAGCAGGACTCAGAGACAAAGCAATACAAGTACTCTTCCATTCCCAGGTGGAAGTGCTCGTCCTAGTTTTTAGGTATTTTTCCTTTCTGAAAACAAAACATATTTCAGATTAAAGGTCCTTGAATTAGGTTAGTGCAGTGAGCAAAACAGTAATAAATGTTAAGTCATGTCATAGACGTCCACATGTGTATGTCCTAATTACTGTGCACACTGCTCTTTGGAGCCCCACATTTAGCAAAGCTAGTATGGTTTAGTACCTCAGTAATGCAGAAACCAATTACCAAAGACAATTTTATGCATTGACAACACTGATCTTGCCCTCCCCACATACAATATTTAACCTGGAACTGATGACTTTCTCAACTATCTCAAATATAGATTAATAAATGAACACAACTGTTTAGTTTCAATTTACAGACAAATTTGTTATTTTATTACTTTTTCTTCAAAGATTATACAGAGATATAATCACAGAATAACTGCATAGCTAGCCAGGTTCTCAAGGACTATGGTAAAGTTTAACTATTAGAGCACAAAACAGAAAGGAACACAATGCTTTCCACCTAAGTAAGTAAAAAAGTAAGTAACACACTTTAGTGGAATGTCATACAAGAACTAGAGCAAAAAATCTTTTCAGTGACTCAGAGGTTACAAAGAAGTCTTTCCATAACTCTGCATAATCAAAAAAAGAAAAAAAAAATTAATGCTATTCTATACTTAACAGGAAGATTAGCTGGCCATATATAAGATACCATCATCTTGCTTTTTCTCTCCCAGCTGTAGCATAAGAGTAATGAGACATTGGAGCTAAAAGGCAAAGAATCAGTATAGATTATTGGTCTGACTTTCACCAGAAACTAAGATATGGATCAGAGGGTTTGTCTGAATCATTAGAGTCACAAGAACTTGATATAAAGTTTAGATATCTTGACACCCATACAGAAATGAGCAATTTTAAACTGTTGGTTTTGTTTCTATCCTGCTTATACTATGATCAATGAGCTTTAAGACCTTTCTTTTTATATGTATACAGTTAGTATACACATCTGTAATTGCCTATAAAGACAGTGGTCTTTAATTTTTCTTAAATTTGCACACTGTTAAAATCGATTTAATAGGAGATATAAGAAGAACTCACTGATTATAAAAAAATAGTTTTTATAAGTTCAATGTGCTGTCAGATCCATTTTTGGATGATGACATAATAAGTTTTTAGTATTTATATTTCAGAATTTGAAATCTATTTAATTTGACTTTTTTGAATGGATCATATATATATATGATAACATTTTTAGTGTTCTTCAAGTGTCTTGATTTTTCTTTTCCCAACAATATTACCTAATTGGTAATAAAAATGTTGACTGCGGTAATGGTCACATTATCTGGACAACAGTCAGACTTCATATTCTGTAAAAGATTCCTATAAAATAATGTTATATGCAGACATGCATTTCATTGTATTCGTGGTAGTTTACATAAGTAACAGATTTCAGTCTAACTTCTGTTGTTATTTTGGCTCATAGATTTAAAATACAGGCATAAATACAGATTAATGAAATTTAGCTTTGTCTTTTTTAACAGGATAATGGATACCAGACATCACAACAGAAATCAAAGACCAAACACAAAAAAAAATACTACTACATTGAACATAAGTCAGACTTACTTCTATTTAATCAATCAGCATCAAATTAGCAGCTCAAAACACACACAATTATTTAGAATGACAAATCACAAGTCACAAAACCAACACGAAACAAACCAACAAGAAACAAACAAACAAACAAACAAACAAAAATAAATAAATAAGTAAATAAAAGGACCCCAATGATACAAAATCTGGTTAAACACAACCAGTCAGGAATTCAAAGCTACAAGATTATATACTATCCCATTTACACCATATAGCACCTCAAAGCCTCAGAAGATATAATTTCAATAGATGTCTCTAACATTTAATTGCTTTAAAATACGTTTAAAAAGAGGTTGAGCTAAATATCAGAACAATGACAGCATCACGCACAGTGCCTTGCTAGTTGTGACTTTTATTCTGATACAATAGGAAATTGGTGATGTATCAATGATAATATGGAGAGATAAAATGATGAGCCCTTAGATCCAACTCTATTTAGACATTTTAAAATTCCAATCAAGCTTCTCAAACTGCACCCAGATATCTGTCAGCAGACGAGATAACAGAGCAAACTGCTTGCCATCCTGACAGCACGCTAAACAAATTGAGTGATGTGTTCAGCACCAGCCTCCTCTTCTGAATGAACTCAAGACATAGGCTCAAACAGAGCACATTAAGGTAATTTAATTTGCAGGAAGAAAAGTTCACTACCTCTTACCCAAGCACAGATGGCCAAACAGCTGACCTTGATGCTAAAATAATTCAGTAATGTAAACACAAGAGCTGACCTGAAACCACTCTTAAACTCCAGACTGGGCAACTCTTTATGTCATTGGGAATCTTGGTCCTTATACAACAGTTCTGTGCAGAGAGCAGGTAAACTGTCTGTTGTTACCAAAACAGTACCTAGTTCCTAGCTCTACTCACAGCCTCAGTCTTTTGCGTACATCATTTGACTTACACGAGTCTTGAATTTGTATATCATATACCTGCTAGTCATGCCATACTCTCATCCTAGGCTAGAGCTTTTTCAATTGTAACAGAAAGGTAAACGTGATGTAATGGTGCTATTGCAGGCACTTTTCAGCACTGCTGGGGGCAGCACAGCAATATTTGCAACCCACCCTCCATTATGCTTTACTACTGAAAGAAGTAAAGACAGTATTGCCTGCATGAGGATTTAGCAGTGACTGAATGGACATTCAGGATTCTAAATTATTATTCATTTACTTCAAAGTGATCCTGCCACAAGAGTTTTAGGCAGAACTTAATTACAGTGTCATTGCCTGAGCCAGGCTTGATTTTGTATACATGAGAATTCAGTTCTTAAAGCTCACAAGCTTAATCTTGTGCTGCAGTCACACTGATCTTCTTTCCATGGCTGCTGAAAGCTCCTTGTTATTCTCAAATACTAATGAAAGCCTTCAGAACTGCATCATTCATGGAGACAAATAAACCAAAAAAAAAAAATTGAGGATGCTGGAGTTATACAAAAGAGATAATTTTCAAAATAATATATGTCTTTAATCTTCCAGCATAACATCATCATATCATGATTGCCTTAAAGAGAAATTCTGATTGTCTCTTCCTCACCTACAACATTTTTCTCCTACTTGTTTTTGCATTATTATCCACTACAGAGTTTCCTGAACCTACCCTAAAGCACTCAACCCCGTCCATAAGCTTCTGAAGTGAAAGAATATCTGTTCTAGACTACAGTGGTTTCCAGACTCACCAGTCAAGTAATGCAAACCACACCAGTATGGAAAGAGATATAATCAATGCACGAATTGGACCATTGTGTAGTGAGAGTGAAGTAACCCAACGACCATGGGGTGAATACACAGGTTTATATAATTGTCCTCATCATTTCTAGAGAACTAGATACTTGTATATACATACTATCTGGGTAGAAGTCTAACATGCATATTTTTGGACCTCTGAGATACTCACAGGAACAAACCAAAAAGTTGCTGTACTCAATTCCTTTGGCCTGAGATGTCTTTCATTAAACACAATTCTCACTACCAGTGTTTATGTTTGAGAAGCCCAGTAAAGTTCACTAAGTCAGTTGTTGAATATAAATACATCATTAAGTGACTAAAGGTTATGTAAAGGTGCTGTTTACCAGCTAAGTAGCTCAGAGATGCATTTCTGTTGATTGCTGCTGGCAAAAATCCATGCTAAATAAGTATTGTCTGCTAAAGATTATCGTTGCATTTGTTACTGTGGCTGCCAATAAGAGTGACAGACTGATCAAGCATGTGCCAGGTTCACAAAGGACCTTCTGGAAGAAAAGATGGTTCCATGAAAAGACCTTGACTGAACTATCCTTGTCCATGCAATACCAACACTGGCCTTGGCTGGCCTCTGTCAGAGCTTTCTTCTCTCCTCATTTCTTTTTTTTTCTCCAGCAAACTATGCATTGCCTTCTCATCAGGGACATTTTTCTGGAAAGAAAGATTTTCACAGAATCACAGAATGGCTTGAGTTTGAAGGGACCTTAAAGATATCCAACTCCAACCCCCCTGCCATGGGCAGGGATGCCACCCACTAGATCAGGTTGGCCAAGACCCTGTCCAGCCTGGCACTGAACACATTCGGGGATGGGGCATCCACAACTTCCCTTGGCAACCTGTTCCAGTGCCTCACTACCCTTACAGTGAAGAATTTTCTCCTAATGTCTACTCTCAATCTAACCTCTTTTAGTTTAAGACCATTCCTCTTTGTCCTGTCATTACCTACCTAAGTAAAGAGTCTTTCTCCATCTTTTTTATAAGATCCCTTTAAATATTGAAAGGCTGCAATGAGGTCTCCCCGAAGCCTTCTCTTCTCCACGCTGAACATCCCCAGCTCCCTCAGCCTTTCTTTATAGGAGAGGTGCTCCTCCATCCTTCTGATCATCTTTGTAGCCCTCCTCTGGACTCACTCTAACAGGTCCACATCTTTCTTGTGCTGGGGTCCCCAAACCTGGATGCAATACTCCAGGTGGGGCCTTATGAGGGTAGAGTAGAGGGGGACAATGGGACAATCTCCTCTCTCGACCTGCTGACCATAACTCTGTTGATGCAGCCCAGGATGCAGTTGGTCTTCTGGGCTGCAAGCACACACTGCTGGCATATTTTGAGCCTTTTGTCTACCAGAAACCCCTATTTTTCCTCACATGACTGCTCTCAATGAGTTCTTCTTCCAGTCTGTACTCCTGTCAGATTGCCCTGACCCAGGTGCAGCACCTTGCAGTTGGACTTGTTGAACCTCCTGCAGTTCACATGGGCCCACTTCTCCAGCCTGTCCAGGTCCCTTTGAATGGCATCTCTTCCTTTTTCTTCTTCTTTTTTTCTTCCTTTTTGGTTTTTCAACATTTATACAGAGACAGATATTTTATCTATTTTTCAGAATTTCTGAAAGTCATTTCTTTTCCTGACTGTTTTTCTATTTGTCTGTAGCTTCCTACTAGCTTTCAAACATTGATGCCTACTACTTAGTATGGGTGTTCTGCCCTTGAAAAGCAGGCCAAAGCAGGCAGAGTTCATCAGTCAGGAAACTACCATCAGGAAATGCCAATATTGCCACATAAGTCCCCTCTTGCTCAGAAAACAAATCATGACCTGGGAGGCTTAGGTGAAACCCAGATGGCTTTCAAGAGAAAAGAGACCAAGCATCTCTTCTGGCAGAGCACAACACCTGTACTGCTGGAGTAGCCAGCTTTCCATTTTTTTGTCCATGCAACAGCGACTACCTGCACCTATACAAATGGCAGGGCACACTGCCCATGGGCATCTGTGTCCACAACGGGGCAGTGCTCACTCTCATTTAGTGTGACTAACAGTTATAGACATGGCAAATCTAGAGGTCCTTGGTCAGTTTCCCTGTGGTCCAGCCTCCAAGCTCCTTACCACTCTCCTCTTTGGAAGTTGGACCTCATGGTTAAGACATGGTATGTTGTCACAGTACTAAACTAAGAGATGAAGAGAGTCATAAGAAAACCCCATCCTCAAAGTTTTTACAATTAGCATGATATTTTGCTTCAGCATTTAACTCATCAGTGACAATAAAATTCACAATTACTCAACTGGTTACCAGCAAGTTCCTTGGCATAATGACATAATTTGCACCCAGGTCAGATGAAGATCAGTACCAAGAACTTAAACAAATTGAAGTCCATCACACCAATTTGGTATAAATAATAAGGAAATTTAAAGGAAAGAAGCAAAGACTCTGAAATAGAAGATAAGTACTGAACATAATGGATCAAACCAGTTATATCATGAAATCAAATCAAAACTGTTTAATGGGTCACATTTAAAACTAAACATCAGTGTGCTGCAATTCAAGATAATTCACAGTTCTCCCCTGACAGATTACGTGTGTTCGAAGCTGTACACTTAATAGGGTCTCACAACAACCTAACAACCAGACCATTGCCCTATAATTTAACCAAATTACAAGGATGCAGATGGATCCTGTCCATTCTGCGGTATTTATTGATTGCACTGGGGTTTCTGAATTGAACACAATGCTCAAGTAAACATCACAAGAATCACCATTTGATTAGTTACATTACTTGCCTGCTTAATTTGCAGTCTGGCTTCACATTTTCTTTATAAGATTCATAATGCACATTATAAATCAAAAGATTCTCCTTTGAATACATTAAACAGATATTATAAATACCACTTCTCTGCTTCTCTTGTCAAATGGTCTTCGGTGTGCAGACAAGAGGTTTTAGACTTGGATAAAAGAAATTAGAGAGATGTTGGGTATAGAATTTCAGAGACTGCATCTCTGCAAACAGCTGAAGGGGAATGGTTCTCTCTTCAAATATTTCCCATTCCAGAGAACTCTCTGGAGTCCCATTTACTCCTGACTGTTTAGAAAAGGCTTAAAAACAGTAGTTAGTAGTCTTCTTCCATTCCAGCGTTGGAAAGAGATTAAATTTTTGCCTTAGCACATAACTTTGTGTTATGCCACATAAACAGACCCATTAGAAAGAAGATGAGTGAGAAATAAGATGGCGTTTTGACACTGCATCTGTTTTCCTGCAATTGCTGAGGCTTTCAGTAGGTTTTAACAGAGAAAATGTAGAACAGGGCTGCTAACTGGCTGGCGATGCTATGTGTCTGTGCATGAGGCAGTATGAGAGTTAAGTTCTGGCTGGGAGGATCCTGGTGACTGCTGAAGGATGAAGGCAAGGACAAAAAGACTCTTCACAGAGGGGCTGTTTTGGCAGCCCTAGAAGCACAGTTTCTCTACAAGCAATTAAAGACAGACCAGAGACTGAATAAGGTCTAGGTTTGTTTTTGCTCTCCCCTTTTTTTCCAGGGTCTTTAATATGATTGTTAAATACTCACTCCTTTGATTGTTTTCCCTGAGCTCTCAGTCCCACACCTCACTGGTATTTCTTGACAAGCTCTCTTTTGATGATAGTTAACTGACAATCTTGTTTTGAGACTTGATCAGAAAATTTAATTTGGAAATATCACAGAAGATGAAGTGGTCAGGGATACAACATTCAAAATATAATTTCATATAAACTTATGCAAAAATCAAGTCTTTATTTGCATAAAATAAATAAAATAAAATAAATAAAAGTGCAAACAATGTACACTTGTATTGCAAACAGATCATTTAGCTTTACCAATGACTACTACCTGACTTGCAGCAGAAAGAAAATCTAGCTGGTCACAGCTGCAGAAATACAATAAATCTTATTCTTGCATCAGAAGCCATCAAAGCTATTACTGACAACATTATATGATAAATTTTCAGAAGCATGTGTAGGATTTTAGATAGACAAGCGTCTTTATTTGTTGTGAAGGAAGCTCTGTATATATATTCCTAAGCACCAGGCAGAAAATAGATACCCTATACTTCCCAAATCATATCACTCATTTTCAACAGAAGTCACTAACCTTGCTACTCATCTATTCTGTGGACATATTTCAATTAGTTAATCACAACACCTGACTACATTCTTTTTCAAATATTAATGTTATCTGTTTCCCCTCATGTGTGAGCTATTTAGAAGTACAACAAAAACTATAATGCAAAAACTTAAGTAAAGAAAAGGATATTTAACGTTGCTTGATTTTAAGTAATTTTGTCTCAGAATTTTATCTGATGAAAAAGCATGAAATAGGATTTTTTTAATTATTATTATTTTTTACTTAGAAAGGTTTGTCTTAAAGGTCAGTAAACGTTTAGTAGAGAAAATACAGTCATTTTTAAGTAAGGCTGAAAGAGTTCATGTTTGGGAATGCAGACAGTAATTCAATCACTGTGTTCTCAAACAGTGTAAAATTTAACTCAAAGGTGAAGATTTCTGCTGTCTTTAAATCTAGTTTCATTAAGATTTCAAATGCAGAGGTCTTTGCAGATGTCTCCTCAATCCTTTCATTAGACATCCCAGGGAATGCCAAATGATCCTCTAACTGAATCAGTGGCAATTAGATTTGACATTTTCCTAAAGTGAAAATGAAAGCAGTAAAATACTCCTTAAAAAATAAAAAATAATAATAAAAAAATTATCAGCCCTTTGTTCATATCACAGAATCACAGAATCATCTAGGTTGGAAGAGACCTCCAAGATCACCAAGTCCAACCTCTGACCTAACACTAACAAGTCCTCCACTAAACCATATCACTAAGTTCAACATCTAAACGTCTCTTAAAGACCTCCAGGGATGGTGACTCAACCACCTCCCTGGGCAGCCCATTCCAATGCCTAACAACCCTTTCAGTAAAGAAGTTCTTCCTAATAACCAACCTAAATCTCCCCTGGTGCAACTTTAGCCCATTCCCACTCATCCTGTCACCAGGCACATGGGAGAATAGACCAACCCCCACCTTGCTACAGCCTCCTTTAAGGTACCTATAGAGAGCATCATAAGACAAAGATGACCCTGCCTGTCTGACCGTCTTTTGTGGATTGGCTGAAAATGTCATTATCAGTCTTGATTTTTACAGATAACAAACATGGTAAATATTTTCAATTGGCAAACTTATTTGGAAGAGTCCTAACAGTAATTACCTACTTCTCCAGTAGCAAACATTTCATCATCATCTCTAGCCCTTAAGCAGTTATTTAATATTTCCATCTGGCCTTAAATGCCACTTTGTATTGCTCTCCCGAAGAGGGCTATTTGTCAATCACAGCTGAAGTAAACCTTTTGCAAAGTACGTTGGTTCTCTAAAGACCATCTAACACAGTGTAACATCTAACAGTGTAAACACTTGGTTTGGCTCTGCGTTTAATCATTTTAGGAATGATACTGTGATTAATAGCTTAACAGGGCCTGATTTCCTCCTCTGAGTTAACTCATCTACTTAGTTTTATCGGTCTGGTTGTAATATAGTCTCTATAAGAAAGACACTATTTTGTCCATCATTTAACTAGAAGCTTTCCTTTAGCCAGAAGACAAGCAGCATGCCAGTTCTTCCAAGAAATGCAAAGACTAATTCCAGCCACATGTGCAGGGTAGTTGACATGGAACCAAGTGTTTCCTGTAAGATACTTTCCTTTGTTATGAATAATTCATTTACGTTGCAAACATCCACATCCAGTCTAAACCTCTAAGAATTGTTAAGAGCAGTTCATTGAAAACATCATAAAAATTGTTTTCAACACATAAGCATCAGGTAGTTTTTCTGATTTTGAAGTCATTTAGGGATGCTTTTTAAAACTGTTAATTTTTGAGAGACCTAGGTCTATTCTAGGTCATTTCCTTTTTTTTTTTTTTTTTGAGGGTGTTGGCTACAAGAGAATAGATTTCTGTCTTTCTTCTACGAAAGATTGTTTCTTGAATGATTGGAGGAAAGATTTATTATTTTAATCTCACTAGTTTATTTAACCCTAGAATACACTGAAACTTTGAAAAGCTTTATGCGAGCTGTATGAAAAGTGTTATTTATTTTTTATATTATTAACACAATCATAACTCAAGGAAGTATTTCAAATTCAAATTCAAATGGTGAATAACAGTACAAAATTATTGGAAGAGCGATATAAGTGTAATTTTCTATTTCTCTGTGTACAATTGACATGTCAAATGATTGCATGTAATGCTCTAATCTTTTTTTCTATCATGGAGTATGAAATTTCACTTCTTGCAGATGACCAACAAAAGGAAATCAAATAAGACAGCTCATTGTTAAATACTTGGGTTTGTTCATAAAAACAAAAAAATAAAAATTAAAAAAAAAAGGAGAAATATTGCCTCTAGTGATTTCTAATTACAAAAACTGAAATCACACTGACCTTCTCTAACTGAATTTTGAGTAAAAATTTAGAAGTTAATCCAGACTCATTTTAGGAAAACAGAAACTCACCCTTTGGAATGAAAAAACAACTACAACAACAACAAAAAGTTTAAAGATTTGCATATTCGCACTTTTAGGATTAAAAATCCTAAAGTAACCACAAGTTTTTCACAACATGCAACAGAACATATTCTTAAAACAAGATATATATAAAGATAAAACTATTATATATGATGAACTTGTTATTTACAATCAGAATGGGGAATTTCATGCAATTATAAAGTGATATGTTTTGTATCTCTGCTCTGTACATTTTTCTAAAGTGAAGACAGTCCATGTTTACAATATTTCAGACTCCTATTACTAATGGAGTGTTTATAGCACAGTGATGTGATCAAAGAGGTGAGCAAGTCCCCTCATTACATGACTTCAGATTCTGAAGATGAGTAAACATAATTTTATGCACTGCTTGGGCTTCATAAAGAAAATACTGTTGCCTAGAGAACAATAGTTTTTCAGTGGATCATTAAAGTTCTGAGATTTCTGCTTTCAAAAGAAGTTATTATGTTCCTAAAAGTGTAATCAAAACCTTTTTCTGCAAAAGAGTTAATTTTATATCCTGCTTGTTTTTCAAACATTGACTCCCTCATTACAAATGCAAAAAAAGCCAGTGAGACAGGGCAGGTATAGGCCAGCCTTAAACCTAGACATAAAGAGCATTAGATCATCAGCATAAGGAAATCTTATCCCCCTTGGTCATTAATCTTAATTTCATTAATCAGATTTGGAGCAGCAATTTTTTTTATGTATGCCTGGATGGTCAAAATCTCAGCAATAAAGATACTAAACAGACTTCTGAGCTGCAAACCATGGAGTCATTATAAGGAGTTCACCCCTAATAAGTGTCTTAAATTAGCTCCTTTTTCTGATGGAAACTAAGAATGAGTTAATGTTACAATAATACTAAAAATGTGGAAGATTATGGATGGTCACTGTTTCTCTTAGCAAATACTGCTAAGGCAAAATCTCAGAGTATAAATTTTATATTCTCAATCCTCTAACACAGTTAAAGCAGCAAAAGTTGTGCTACACCATACACTGATATAAGTGTTTCTTTCAACATAGCCTATGTCATTTTAAAACCATCACAATGTATATCCTTACGAAACATTTTTTACTATTAAAACTACATCAATATTAGGATTTATGTCAAGATGCTCTAACAGTATGAAGTGGCACACTCAGCTTGCATACTTGCACTGTATATGTTTTTATTCATCTTGTACTAAACATATAAATTCCTTAGCATGATTTTGCACAAATATGAACGTTTAAAATGTAGTAAGTCAAACTACAGTAATAGTTTCATCAATTTGAGTAAACACACTTCATAATCTTGTCAGACAACTTTGTTGTTAACATTATGTTAAATGACAGAGAGTAGAAAAAGACTAACTTTATGACTCTACATCTTTTATACCTGCAAGAGGAGGCCAATAATGTTTTTGAACTGTATAATATAGTAACTTAACATATCAGGAAGAAATCCATTGTTAAAGGAATAATTAAACGTAGCTGATAATTGCTATGTTACCCCAAAGTGCATTGCTGCTCTACAAAGTGACTGTAAAAAAAATTAGCTTCACGGGGTTTGCATGTTTACTGATTTCTAGATTCAGCATACCTTTGTAAATTCCTTTATGATTCTCTTTTTCATTCTCCTACCTCCAGCTCATAATCATGAAAAAAAAAATCAAAAAATGTTGTTAAGCTCTCTCTTTTTTTTTTTTTTCTTTAGCGGTGGGAAGAGGTGATATGAGGGGGAACTTTTTGTTTTCTTTTCTGGAGGAGAGTGGTTGCTCTGTTTCCATGATCTCAGCACTGTTAGCAACTGTGGGTCTGACTATGTTCTCAACAGTTTCACATGAATGCTAATCTGCCTTCAGAAACTGCGCTGAGATAAAAGAATGAAGCCTTTCAAGCCAATACACATTATCCTATATACAGAGAATTACAGTATGTATAAAGAGTTGTTTTACTCATCTACAGTGAGAGCTTGACTCCCTTTACAGCTACACACAAGGTCTTAAGATACTGGATGTGACTCTAACATAACAGAAGGATTACTGATAAAGCAGGCAGAAGTCATTGCCCTACTCATTTCAACAGGGGGCCAGCATACCAACCAGTAGTGTAGCAAAAGAAGCAAATTTCCATACCTAGCTTGATGGTATTTCTTTCTATTGGATATAACCATAACTTTTGAAAGGCTCATCTGATCAATACACTGTTTGGGGGATTATCATAAACAAAAGGACTGCACTCAGAAAAACTGGAGATCACTACATGTGTTGTGGTAACCTCTTAAGACAAACTGAAGACTTAGTTTCCTTGTTCCAATATTTTTTTTTCCCCATTATACAATGCTACCTCCTCTGACACTTAGATTTTTCTTAAGCCACAAGCAAGTTTAACCACTTGTTTTCCTACATCAAGAAGGAGCTGTGTCCAGTGAGCTCAACAGAGGTCAAGGGTATGTCAAAGAATTGCTGGACAAGGGGATCTCAGGACACCAACTGTTGTACGCTTGCATTTTGAAATGGCATAATTGCTTGCAACAACAATTTGTCTTTCTTTCTCTTGTAAGCAGAAATCATAAGAGTTTCACTTTCTTCTCTGCCTTGCAATTCTGCCCTTTTGCTTTCAAGTTACGCAGGTAAGCAGACCATATGGGCAGCTGTCACTGTCATCAGCATGGCTCCATATTAGGCATAATTATCCAAGTCTATATTGCTCCCTAAATGGGTTTCCTGATTCATGAGCCTAACAAATCATGGCTAAGTTTTAAGTGAAGCATAAAGAGAAATCATCAACATCTGAAAGCAGACATATTCTCTGTGGGCAATTCAATGATAATAGATCTCTAAAAAGTCATTTTTGAGCAAAGTGTCCATGGATGTGCTGCCAGTTAAAAATTGAAAGCTAATGGAAACAGTAATGAAATTTAGAGTCATAAGAGAATAGCAGTTTGTTTGATTCCCTCCTGTGGTGCTTTATAAACTGGACTTCCTGATGTCTGTGTTACTGCCCATCATGCTGTAGTAAAGCATCATGTCACTTGTAAAAGGAGGTAACTGCAGCTTGAGATATTTTCTGGCCATGGTGTTGTTTGGACAATGTAATGCAGCTGAGAAATCCATCTTGCAAAAGGGCAACATGCAAACAAAAAACAACTCCTCTTTGTAGAGCATACACGAAAATAAATGAATGAAATTATTTACATTTTTAATTCCTTTATATAAGGTATGGAAAGCTTGACTTTATTTGAGAAATGAAGCTTTCTTTGCAAAAGCAAACATCTTTCTACATATTTCACTTAGACTTAAAGAAAACAAAAAAGGCAAAAAAAATTCAGCAAATATATAGTCACCAGAAAATTTTCAACAACCTCAGATTAAACCTCTTTTTTTGCCACCAAAGAGATATGATTGAATTCATTGGGATTAGCATCTGTTCACTAACCAGCCATTTTACTTTCTTTACTAATGTTCAAAAGAACTGAGGACACCTCTGATACCAGATATATATATATACACATATATATGATTATATTTGTCTACATAAATATATACATACACCCTGAATCTCTGAAATGGGCAAGAGTTACATATTTTTGCAGAACAATTTGACAACCAATGCACCAGTTCTGCAAGGCACTTGCAGATAGTAGGCTTTAAGTGCACGAACAATCTCATTTTCTGTGATGGGACTTGAATGTTCATGTGTTATTCAGGAATATTTGCCTAGTTAATAGAAGATGTTTTATTAAAATTACAGCTTTTATTCTTAGATTCATAATAAAGCATTTAAAATAATGAAGTCTGCAATTTTTATTTCTCTTAGAACAATTTGTGAAAATACTTGTCGTAAAAGTATGTACAAATCCTTGAGTTCTTTCGATGGCAATGTTCTCTCAAAGCCAGTTGTGAACAGTGGCTTTTAGCACTCATGGTTTTTGTGAGAAGCAGAAAGAAGACAGCACTTTTCCACAGCTCTGGGTAGAACCACTTTCTCGTTGGAGCTGTTGGGAACAACAGGTGGTTAACAAACAATTGACCATTGACATCTCCAGTGCACAAACTTTTAATGTTCTGCCATTGCTGTTAATTAGCATTCATGGAAATTTAATTCTTGAAATACTTGACAAATAATGTGTCCTGTTTCGGTCCAGCCCAGAAGCTCAGTCCCATCCCTGTTCCCATCCCCAGGACAGTGACTGCTGCCTGGGGTTGGGGCTGCCCTGCTCACTGGTGGGGTGATGGGATGGTCTTGCCCTGCCACTCCTGGGGCAGATCCTGGCACTCACAGTGCCCTGGGTGCTGTTTGTACATTTCTGTGTGAGAAATCAATAATATCCCATAGTTTGCATGAAGTGTGTGAAGATAAGTTTCTGACACAGCTGGTGATTGAACCAACTAGGGACAGTGCCTCACTGGACCTTTGTGAAGTTGCTCACTGGACTGCTGTGAAGAGAGAAGGACTTAAAGGCCATGTGAAGGTTGGAGGCCATCCTGGGCACAGCAATCATGATTCTTGTAAAAAGTAAGGAGGGGGTTTAGCAGAACTGCCACCCTGGACTTCTGGAGGGCAGACTTTGGCCTGTTAGGAAATTGGTTCCTGGAGTCCCTTGGGAGGCAGTCCTGAAGGGCAAAGGAGTCCAGGAAGGCTGGACACTTTTCAAGAAAGAAATCCTAAAAGCACAGGAGTAGGCTGTCCCCACATGCTGAAAGATGAGCTAGCACAAAAGAAGACTGGCATGGCTGAACAGAGAACTGCGACTAGAGTTCAGGAAGAAAAAGAGGAATTATGACCTTTCGACGAAGGAGCAGGCAGCTTAGGAGGTTTACAAAGATGTTGTGAGGCTGTGCAGAGAAAAATTGGAAGGGACAAAGCCCAAATTGAGCTCCGTCTGGCTACTGCTATTAAAAAATAAAAATGTTGTTATAAATACATAAACAAGAAAAGGATGACTAGGGAGAATCTCCATCCTTTATTGGATGTGGGGGGAAACATAGTGACAAGATATGAGAAAAAGGCTGAGGTACTTAATGCCTTTTTTGTCTCAGTCTCTAGCAGCACAACCAGTTCTTCTGTGGATACTCAGCCCTCTGAACTGGATAGGGAGAAGAATGAAGCCCTCAAAAAGGAGCTTCTGAGAGTACTACCCAAGGGTAGTGAGGCAGCTGGCAGAAGCACTCACCAAACCACTTTCCATCATTTGTCAGCAGTCTTGGCCATCGGGGGAGGTCCCAGTCGACTGGCAAATAGCAAATATGACACCCACCTACAAGAAGAGCCTGGAGGATCCAGGAAACTACAGGCCTGTCAGTCTGGCCTTGATGCCAGAGAAGTTCATGGAGTAGATTATCTTGAGTGCCATCACACAGCACTTACAGGACAACCAGATGATCAGGCCCACTCAGCATGGGTCCTGCTTGATGAACCTAATCTCCTTCTATGACAAGGTAATGCACTCAGTGGGTGAGGGAAAAGCTGTGGTTGTGGTCTACCTAGACTTTTGACACCATTTCCCACAGCATTCTCTTGAAGAAGCTGGCTGCTCAAGGCTTCAGCTGGTTTATGCTTTGTTGAATTAAAAACTATCTGGGAGGCTGGGCCCAAAGAATTGTGGTGAAGGAAATTAAATCCAGATGGAGGCTGGTCATTAACAGTATCCCCTAGGGCTCAGTAACAGGGCCAGTTCTCCTCAGTATCTTTATTAATGATTTGGACAGGGGGATTGAGTGCTCCCTCTGTAAACTTACAGACAACACCAAGTTAGGCATGAGTGTTGATCTAATTGAGGGTAAGAGGGTTCTGCAGAGAAATCTGCACAGGCTGCACTGGTGGGCTGAAGCCAACTGTATCGGGTTCAACAAAGCTACGTGCTGGGTCCTGCACTTGGGGCACAACAACCCCATGCAACGCTACAGGCTGGGGGAAGAGTGGCTGGAAAGCTGCCTGGCAGAAAGGGACATGTGGGTATTGGTCGATAGCTAAATTAAAGGTTGGACTTGATGATCTAGGAGGTCTTTTCCAACCTTAACGATTCTATAAGCATATGATCTAGAAATCCACATATATCCAAGGTGTCATGGTGGTACAATACTTTAGGAATCTCTAAAAAAGCATATCTATAACTCTTACATAATGTTCATTTCTCCATCAGAGAGAGGTAGAAAAGCCTATAGAAATGAATATGTAGTGCTGTCTATTCTTCAGAATTTTTCAACCATTTGGGGATGTTTAAATTGAAAATCATATTCGGATTATGTGATTTTAAAGGCTAGAAAAAAAAACTGATTATGCATTAGATTACTTAGCATTCTGTTGTAACTGTTTCAAAACACCATTAAATTTTTCTTAAACCTTTTTTTTTTTTCCCCCCCCACTCCCTTTGAATTCTACAGCATCTTCCAGAAAGAAATACTGCTTTTGGCAATACAAACAATGGAAAAGTTCCTGAGAAGGAACACCTTTGGAACCAGAGATAGAGAAAATACGTATTCAGATGAATACAAAGAGTCAAAACAGAGTTATAAATGTTCAGGATTGCTGCTCCCATTTCTCAACAGCTAGAATGGAAATGTGAACTATTTCCATAAACTTGCCAGCATCTTATGATCTAAGAAGTTATTTTTGAATTTATTTCTCACAGAAGAAAACCTACATCTTCCAATCTAAAATTAGACTGAGCCTATCTTATCCTGCAGTCGATCATATGTAATGTAGGTACTTAAATAAGAATGAAAAATCTTACAACTCTGAAAGCAGTATAAGTAGGTCACAGGGAGTCTCAACTATGCTTAAGAGAAACTTTCAGTAACAAAGGTATTCTTGTTAATGAGCTGCAATGTAATCAGCTTTTTCATGAGGAAAAATCGCCTCCACATAAACTGTAAATTGCCACATACAGAGCCAATTAATGGAGCCAGAAGTTTTTATACATGCCCTATCTAGTGTGCCTAGCGGAGACATCCTTGCATGCAGAGCCATTCTCAGGTACACATTAGATAGCCACTTATTGCTGGTTCTATTTAGATGCACTAGATTTAAAGCAAGGTGTTCTGCCTTCATCAGGTTTGTAAAGAAACACTGGTGCAGTGAATGACCTGCTTAAATTGTTTTAGAAAGGCAAGGAATCAGTAACTAGTGTCTTAATTGTACAAGTTTTGTTCCTATAAGCCTTTACCTGAAGCAGCCCTGCATCTACTTGTTTGTTGTTTTTTTTTCTTTTTTTCTTTTTTTTTCTTCTTTTTTTAATGAGGCACCAGGTGTAATGTTTTAAAGTTAAAAGTGCCAGGTACTGCAGAGGTGTGGATAACGCTCTGTTGTTTTGCAGTAATGGCACAGGATAATGTAATTTTTTTTCTTATTCAGTACCTTATATTTCAGTATATAAGGATATATAAGGTTCGGTGGGGAGGGTGGAGGGGAAGTGGGGAGGAATGGCTGCAGTAGCTAAAGAGCTGTTGCACGCTCTTGGCCTTGGCAGCTGAATTTCTACATTCAAGGGTTAGTGTGGAGCCAATGTTCTAACAATACCTGTCAAGATCTCAGGTACTTTTGCAAGGACTTTGCTGCTACTTCACTGGTTGGCTGTCAATAGCAGTAGATGCTAATTCTGACTAAACTCAAAGACTAAAAGTCATGTTGGGGCATTTTATATGGTTTCCTACAGAAGGAAAATCTAGTCAAGACCTCAGGAGTAATGGGTGAGTTACAGACTGTTTCTTACCAAAGCACATGCAACTAGCAAGAAAAAATAATCCAATTTAAAAAAAAAAAAAAGTACTTTATAAAATTATAAATTTTTGTAGATTCAAGTGAGGTATTAATTCAACAATTTCAGACCAACTCATTAATCTCTTCCAATAATTTCGTAAGTTCTTGGCAGTGTTTAGTAAAATATTTCTTCAGTCTGACCTAACTGTAAACTAATTACTGACCTAGAGTTTATTGTTAGTGTACCTGTTTCTAATTTGCCATACATTTTGTCACGTTAATTAAATAACACACATATCACCTATACAATGCTTATTGTGCAATTTTTATTATATCTAGTTATCAAATATTTTTAAAAGCTCTTGATTTTTAGTAATTCTTATTTTGCAACATAATAGTTAGGTCAGATAAACCAAAAACTTACTGCAAGTCTATACATCTAGCAAAGACTAACATTTATCTACCGTTCAATAGTACTAGCACAGAATTTTTAATAAATAAATAAATCTGGGATACGCATATAGGAGAAGCAGCGATTGTAGGATTAAATGGAAGTGTCAATATTTCTCTGGGGATACTATGCAGGGGCAATTCTTCTGTTTTTAAAGACTAATAGCACAACTGTATACATAAATCACTAAGTAAAATTCCTATTTCCAACTGCACTAGTCTTTTACATCACCCTTATAAAAAAATTTCTTTGTTTATATTCTATTTTTTATACAGTAAATGCATTGTGCTATGTATTTCAAACACTTTCATTTAAAATTTGTTGGCTAATAATAGCACATTTACTCCACAAGTGCATCTACTGGGCCTTCGTGCACTATTTTAAATCATCTCAAAATGAGTATCTCCAATCTACCTCTACTCTTACCACTAACTGTTAAGTGGTACTTATAAGTGCTAGTGTTACTGCACTCGTAACATCCCCACACATCCACTCTTTGGTCAATTCAGGGTGCTTTTTATGGCCATTTTCTGCCAAAATATATAAGACAAGTATTTCTTGAGAGTCTTTAGGTACTGAACTTCAAAAGCAAATTTCAAAAACAGTTTTCTAGAGATGATCTATGAAGTACTTCTCATGAGAATGAATAAAATGAACATACTACCATAACCATTGTATTAAAATGACAGTTATACCATTGTAGAATCTTCAGATATTAATGAGCCAATCTCTTATTATTATATATTACTATAGAAATTCTATTTTTATAAATAGAATTATCAGTGATACTCCTCAAATAGTATCCCTCAAATGTGGTCAAAAACATATATTTCAGGAATTGGTGATTTGGATTTTCAATTGCATAACTAGTGAGAAGCATTAGGAAAACATTTATTATCTTTGCAAATATCTAGAAAAAAAAATAGCCAAAAGAAATACAAAATGAAACCGGATAATCTATCTGCCCATCTCAGGCTAGAATTGTTAATACAACCTGGTCTGCTTGAGATCCTAAACTTCTTGCACCACTTCAAGAATTTTACAATATTTGTTCTTGATTCCCATTCATTTCTATTCAAATTAAAATATTTTCTTCCTCCATCAGTCTCATTTGCCACTTCAAATACTGTTTCATCACAGGCTGTTAGCTGATGAAACCATAACATATAGACTTATTCTCAGCACTTGATTTGTTTGATTTTATGTAACAAGTATGTTTTTCTTTTTTCCATCAACCAAATCAATGGAAATTTTGCTTAAAAAGAAACATGATTCATGCTTCGTATTCTAGATTAACCTTTGCATGACTGGATTATGTAAGAAGTAGTGAAATACTTTTCTGTGCAGAATGTTTTAGTTTCTTCTTTTTTGCAGCATTTGTGGAATTGTATTTTGTGCCTTTATCTTTGAAAAGATTAAGCACTGATCTTCACAAAAGGAGACTGACTATCGGAACTGTCAAACAACAACTCCGTGAATGGTTAATTTTTCAAATGTAAGCATAGATACCAGATGGCACAAGGGAAGGGAAAAAAAAAATTCGTGTCATTGTTCAGTGATAAGGATTTTTCCATCTGCTGGTTCAATACCAACTTAGTTTACATTCACTTAGAGCCAATACAATTAAAACTCCACTTTGAAGTGAAATCTAGAAATAGAAGAAAAAGTCTGAGTGGATATACAATGAAGAATTCCCCCCATACAAAGACAGACCTTTTTCAATACCTTATACATACAGATACTTACAGCCTGTTTGTAGAGGTGAGATCCACATGATAAATTGCAGAATCAAGTGATAAATTACAGAGCCATGTGATAAATGAATTTGTCATGTACCTTTGACCTTTGACTGTCTTACCTGCCCTCTACCCACTAATCTATCTCCTGGGACTTTCTTTAACATTCAAAGTTCTGAACAGCTTCAGCTATATGCCATCTTAATTTTAAATCTAGGCAGTAAAAAACAAATAAATAAATAAAATAAAGTATTCTTCATCTCAAATACAGGGGAAAAAAAAAAAAGGAAAAAAAGGAATCAACCAAGACTTACTGAGGATGATGTTAACTTCTGTGGTTGTGACAAATTATTTTAGACAAAAAAGTCTTCATTTTACAGTCATATCTCATTTACAAAGATAAAAACATGAGTGCTTTTTCACTGCAAAAAAGGAGCACATCTTCAGCTCTTTAACAGCAACAACACAGTAGCTTTTAACCCTGGAACATTCTGATAGATTCCCTAATTGCTCCTTTTTACACAAAGAAAAGCTATTATAAACCACATAGAGAAGCTTTTAAGTTTTGCTATTCTTGTCCTGTATTTGATAACTAAGGAATATAATTCCATAGCTAGAAAGAGAAATATATGTGTACAGATGCATATATACAATACATATATTTAACCAAATTTCCAGTCTTAAAAACTTCTCAGATTGTTTGTTAGTCTTTTTTTGTAACCTCTGTGATATACTCAGAGGTCTCCAGCACTATGTGGATCAGTGGAGAGGAGTTACTGCTACAAATTCCAGAAGAGGACTCCTGCAAGTCATCAACACAGGACATCCCTAATGTGTCATACATTTAAGCAACTTATAGTCCCACATGTATGTTCCTAAATTCAAAAAGTTTCAAAGAACAGCTGATGTTGAAATTGGTCTGCACTCAAAAGAAATGGTACAGGAATAGAAGTACTTCTAGCAGCCTTGAGATCTCCATGGTCAGCTGTCAAATTCTGTAAATGACCAGAGAGGCTTTAAGATATAAGGTTTCATCTGGCACACTGTCACATAAATATGTAACTCCAGATTACACTATGATTACATCAGATTAAAAAGTCTTCTTCTCACGTCTTTGCAGAACTCTGTAAAAACCCTAATGCATGGGGAAGCTGAGATTTTCTTTCATTGCTCTGGAGAGGGACATTCCTAGTAACACACTTGCCTGTTCCACTTATGTGCCATCCCACTTACATGCATATGCCACAGGGAGATTAATGAGGTATGACTAAAGTCTTCCAAGTTGAGATTTCCTTCTCCTACATGACTGACCCATTGATGAAAGTCACTGGAACTTCCTGAAAAAGTTGAATGAACTGGCATTAATAGCTACCCATATTCCGTATCTGGAATTGCAACCACCCCAGGGCCTCTATTTCAGATGTTGCTTTCCATACATGACCATTTACGAGCAATTAGATATGGGTAACTGCCAATTCTGCAGGCTAAATTCTAAACCAGTAATGTTGTTGCATTGAACTATTCTTGAGGGTCTTGCTTTTCGTATTTCTGTAGTTAGGATGATAATAATAGTTGGCAGACACAACTAGTAAATGCTAGCAAAAGGCTTCACCTGTGGCAGGGGAACAAACAGAATGCACGACCTCTGGCATTTAATTCAGCTGTTATTTCATTGTAGAAGGAATGAAAAAAATCAGGAGGAAATACTTCACTGTAAGGATAGTGAAGCACTGAAACAGGTTGCCAAGAGAAGCTGTGGATTCCCCGTCCCTGGAGGTGTTCAAGGCCAGGCTGAATGGGGCCTTGGCCAACCAGATCTAGTGGGTGGCATTCCTACCTATGTCAGGGAGGTTGGAGTTAGATGGTCACTTCCAACACAAGCCATTCTATGATAGAATGATTCTATGAAAAGCAGGAAAGCAGCAGTTGTTGAGATTTCATATGAAATGTGTTTAGCTGATATCACCTGCCTCATGGGCTAAATTTTCTAGATTCAGGAAATGCTGAAAAAAAAAATCCATCAATTGCTTTTTTTTTTTATTTAACCTTGCTTTAGTGTTGCCATATCTTATCAGTTACCCATGGATAACTGGTGATGAATAATTCTCTCTTTAATACAGACATGGTATTTGAGAAGACACACTTCACTGAAAACTGCATCAGTGTAAACACCAACATTTTCATTGTTTTTAAATCAAAGAAACTTGAAAGTCTTATTTGTTGCATCAATGTGCAGAGGAGACACTTTTGCTGAAAAACATTTAATAAATATACTTTTAGTGAATCTCTAATATAGAAGCTCCCAGATGATGATCACGCATCACTTTTTAAGTGTTTTGTAAAATCTTACAAATTTAGCCTGCCTGCACCATTAGCACTAGGTGATTAAGAAATTGACTCAGAGCTCTCGAAAATTTTCCTAAAAATCACACTGGTAGTCTGTCGCAGTAATCAGTGATTCTAAATCTGCTAAATCACATTCCTGTTTTTGTTTTGAATTCTTTGCATTGTAGGTCCACCCTTCTGCTTTGGGTTAGATGGAAAACAAACAGACAACCAAAACAGTAGGTAATAATTTAAATGCCAACATTATTTTAGTGGTGATTTTGTCTAACTTTCTGACAAGCAAAGGAATAATGACCTTGCCACTCCCTTTAGTTTAAGAATAAGGTATTTAGTTTAAGAATAGTGTAATGTCTAAGGTATTATTCTGAATTACCAGTGCATCATTGTACTATGCATTATGCCAGTTATTTCTCAGAGAAATATAAATCAAAAGTTTAATTTCCTTCAACTTAAAAATTGAACGTGAACAAAGAAATCTTATCAACAAATATTGGAAGAGTATTGGTTCGTCTCACCGTTTGCTTAGAATTTGATATGAACAGAAAACAAGGGCTTTTCAATCTCTAATAACACAAACTTTTTTTGATGAATAATCGAGTACCACATGTTTCTGTGTAACATTTCTTAGTTGACAATGATGAAGTAAGAAATATGCAAGTAAAGAATTTGGGTGACTAACAACTTTCTAAATGTATTTTATAGAAATGTTTGGTATGCAACTTTGAGCTTCTATTCTGTTCTATGTTAGTGTGCCACTTTTTCTAACCACACAAAGCAAGCATGCTAAATCAATTTTCAAACATTATTCAACATTTGCCAATTTTTGAGGCGAAGGTCCTCAAAAAAAATCCAATCACTTATTTTCTTAAGTGATGGTCTTTTACAGTTCAGTAAGAAGTTACTTTTTATGGGCCCATCTAAATACTCTCCATAACTAAAGCTGAAAATATCTCTGAATTTCTTCATGATGCTAAAACACCATATTACGTGCCACAGCTTTCAGAAAAATGAGCCATTTTTCTAAGACAGGGAAATATTTGCAAGAACAAAAAGTTCTATGAGCATAGAATAGAACATTTTTCTTGTTTAATCTCCAACAGTATCCACATTCTGTCAATACATAACATCATTTACATATCCATAATATATAAAAAACTATGTTAAATTGACTGTAAAAAACAATCTCATTCACTAACCAAAGCCAAGGTAATACTTTCTATTTTTAAAATGAGTCAGTTGGGTTTGACATTGGTTTTGCTTGCATTGAATTTGTATGCATAGAAAACAAGGAGCAATTCCATGTCTGTGTTTTAAAATATGTTTGGCCCTGTTTAAGGAGAATTTACAGTCAATTTATAGTAAGTTAAAGCTAATGAGAGACAAATTAACAAAACCAACTTTTTTTGGCAAAGCTAAATTTGCACAAAGTAAATAAAGTACTTACTGAAGTAAGTGAGAAAATTGCACTAAATGATTAAGTGTTGAATCACCATCCTATTTATCTCACACTGCCATTTTTAGAAACAGCTTTCAGTGTACATATTTGCTATCATTGTTACTGTAAGAACATTGTGGCGTATATATTCTTTTTTAAACACATTCTTTCTATTCAGCAGCAAGAAATGTAATTTTGATATATCTACATCTATGGCTCTCTTCCACACAAGGTGTAATGGCTGGTGTAGTTTGACAATAACTGAAAGACTTCAGAATGCTCCTACCAAAGTAGTGCGAACTCGCAATGCTTTGCTTGTGCTAAACTTCATATACAATATGGACTAGAAAGGGTTTTCATGACTGTTTTGGAACTGTTGTTCCTCTAGACTGCCAAACACCACACATCCATTTGCTCACTCCCCCCCACGCCCCACCGCAGAAAGTGGAGATGGGGAGAAATTGAAAATTTCAAGAACTCATGGGTTAAGATAAGAACAGTTAAGGAAAGGACATCTAAGAGGAAAGGACAGTAAGGACAGGACAGGAAAGGAAATGAAAGGAAAGGAAAAACGCAAAAGGAATAAACAAAGCAAGTTTTGCACAATGCAATTTCTCAATAACTGATGCCTAGCCACTCCCTGAGCAGCGGCAGTCCCCCCAGCCAACCCCCCCAGCAGTTATTGTCCCACATGACACCTCATGGTATGGGACCTCCCTTTGGCCAGATGGGGTCAGCTGTCCTGGCTGTGTCCCCTCCTAGCTCCTTGTGCACCCCCAGCCTCCTCGCTGGTGGGGCAGCATGAGAACCTGGTAAGGCCTTGACTCTGCGTGACCACTGCTCTGCAACAACTAAACATCAATGTGCTACCAGCATTGTTCTTATCCTAAACCTAAAACACAGAACCATACCAGCTATTAGGAAGAAAATTAACTTTACCCCAGCCAAGACCAGGGCAATGACCACCCCTGCTCTGTAATAACATGGCTAGTCAATCAATCACCCCACTTCATGTTATAAAATTTATTTTATTATAAAGAACAAAGTTTTCTTTTTTTTTTTTTTAACCTGACAGCTTGTCCTGCAATATGTCTCGCCATCATTTATAGTAATATCAAATTCATGTAGCCTGATACCACTGATCCTAAGAGATTACAAATGCTAAATTATCTTTGGCTTATATTTTTCGACACAACTAAGTCAATAATGTTTTGTGCCACTAATGCCACACCATTAGGTCTTTGGGGAAACTGGGTTCACTTTCTGGTCTTTTGCCTTGTCCCTAAATGGAAGGAATAATCCCTATGTTTTGGCACAAGTCCCTTAGGCCAATTAGTTCATTTTAGCCACAATCCATGTAGAAAGATCTAAACATTCTGGTTCATATTCTATTAGCACAAATGCTTCTGACTTCATGCATTTCACATTCACGCGCACAGTTTTCATAAAGGAAACACTGAGTCTCACCTAAAAAGCTTCTATGATCACTAAGCACAAGACAGAGGACTACAGAACAACTGCAAATTAAAATAAAGATCTCTGTGTTTAGATCTTGACACTTTTTTTGTCTGTTATGGTTCTTTCAAGAATATAGAATATACTCTCGTTTGCTTAAGAGGTGTATGTTGAATGAACTAGACAAAGTATTTAAAATCTAATATTAAAATAAATAAATCAAGGGATTTTTATGGAAAAATCATCCTTTTAAGGCAGGCAAACACCTTCAAAAGTTTCATGGTCAATAATGGGGATGCAGAACTGTTAAATTGTCTGGTTAGAGTAAAGTCAACAAAAGTTTGAACGATGTTATTAGTATGCAAAACAAGGACAGTGAATTGAGTTCTTTTCCTATCATAGATGCTGACACTAGCTAGGAAATAAATCATCTCCCCTGCTACTTCCCCAAAGGAAAGAAATTTAGAAGAGGCTGTTTGCTTGGAAAGAGCAGTCTGTCTGCCAGGAAAGATAAATTATTATGCATAGTGCATTGGACAAAGCATTGTGGTCCAAATTCGCTCTAAGGGTAACTCTAAGGAATCTTACCAAGAATGTATAAAGCCTGCTTACTGTTAATATTTTAATGCATATATTGTATATATTTTAATACATAATAACTAGTCCTATGTGGAAATACTTGTACTTAACAGCTGACTGTGGGTTTTGCTCTTGCGTAAGTTTCAAAATCATATACCTTATCCCCACAGATTCACCATTAAGTTTGGTTCTATTTATGCTTGTAATTTCATTTTTTTAATTTTAAAAACTACTTCTTAAAGCTATATGGAAACTAACCTTAAAAAAAAAGCACCTAAAGTTAGGAATAGGACAACTGAAGAGCAAAGGTAGTGATAACTTCATAAAGTGCTTTGTCATTACAGATGGCACTGTCTAGGCATTTTTCAGTTTCATTTATAGAAGAAATATTGCATGATTATATATCTGCATGTTTTCTTATGCTTTAATTGTGAAAAACAAACAGTAAAAATATTTCACATGCAGTGTGAATAGTTACAAAGTACACCAGGGACAACTCTTTTAGTGTATTAAATTGCTTTTCTTCTATTACCATTGTAGCTCTTGCCTCTTTTTAAGATCAGCAAATTACAATGTATAAGACATAATTACTTATGTAGAAATTTCTCATAATCTCAGAAATTATTTAATTTAGAATATATGTTGTCCACCCATTACAGTGACCAAGGTTTAAATCTTTAAATACCAGCATGGGAAAAAAAAAAAAAGTAATTAAAACCATTCCACCTCAGATGTTTGCCAGTATAGAATGTTTTCAATTTACTACCTGATGTCTGATACATGAAATAGAGCCATGATCTTACAGAAACACAAGTCTGTAATACCTGGATTTGCAATACCAAATACCTGGAGGGAGGGAGGGAGGGAGAGAGGGAGGACAGCTAGTTATTTTAAAAGTGCTTTTAATAATTAATAACCAAAATAGTTAATTTCACATGCATAGTAAAAATAAATAAGGGAGAACCAATCAGATTTTTAAGCTTCTGTAATGTTACTCCCTCAAAACTTAAATTATTCTTTTTCAACTGATAGTTTGATCAGAATTCTTCTAGGCATGGAAAGTAACAAAGCAAAACACAGTATGCCCATTTCTGGTTAAATTTTGATTTGAATTAAAGCACCTAACACCAGGATTTGTAACCAGGTCTAGACTAGGATTCAATTTGCCAATGCACTTTATCAAACATACAGAATTAAGCGTGTGAATGGCCCCATTGAACTCAATGGAAGTATTCATAAGCTTTAAGTTATGTACATACTTAAGTACTTTGTAGGTAGAAGCCTAAAGTCTTGCTTCTGTATTAGGCACTCTGTAGGAGAGAAGTGCTGAGGGACAAATTTGGTTTTATAAAGCTCCACTTGTGCAATTGAGAAGCTTGGTTGAGTGGCAGCTTCTGTTGACTCTACTGAGGACAATACAGTCCATCCCTCCCCCGCATAATTTTGATTGTTGCATAGACTTTCCCCAGATGTCAGAGTTTCATTGACATGCTAAAGTTTTGTTTATTTGCAAGAGTAATCTAATAAATTAAAATATACAAGTAAAAATAAATAAAATTAAATTAAATTAAATTAAAAAGTAAAATAAAATAAAATAAAAATAAAATAAAAATAAAATAAAATTAAATTAAATTAAATTAAATTAAATTAAATTAAAATAAAATAAAATAAAATAAAATAAAATAAAATAAAATAAAATAAAATAAAATAAAATAAAATAAAATAAAATAAAATAAAATAAAATAAAATAAAATAAAATAAAATAAAATAAAATAAAATGTTAATGGTCTGGAAGACAAAAAGTAAAACTGAGATCAGTTCTCAGGAATTTCCACGTCCATTCAAACCTATCACTGATGAATTAGAATAAGAGAGATTTTTTTCATGCAGATTTAAAGTCACATGTACCCAGATATTTGTTACACAGATACTCTGATCTGTAATTGTTGTGTGTGGAGACAGGCCTGCAAGATGAAGTTATAAGGCACCCTGTATCTTCTGTTGACTACATCAGAAAGGCAATGGTACATTTCTACCAAAGCAGACAAAAATATAGAAACTGTTAAGAAAACAGGTAATGACTTACTCTTCAAGAGGGGCACAACATGAAACCCAATGAATCCGAAGGAATTAGCAGAGAGATATTCTCCCCCTTCATCTGTCAAGGTACTACTGCTGCTTTTACCTCTTAATTTTTCCCAGTCAAAGGGACCTTGGCATAGGCCTGTGAATTCCATCTGGCTCAGTTTCTCCAGTTGGAAGTTTCCCATGTCAAACCTCATGAGAAATTTCCTGTTTTCACACAGGGATTCTGAGAAAATGAGAGTAAAGAGATGGGCAGTGGTCATGCAAACAACCACTCTGCTATTCACCTTTTTTATAGAAATACAAAGAGTTTTCTGCTTTTATACTGTTTCTCCCTCCTCCAAAAGGCGACCTGATACCTGATCTGAGTGACAAAAATTTTGTTATCCTATTGCTTTACAGTGAATGGATCAATAAATCTCATATCCCCCCCCGTTTCCACGGAGTTTTTATAGCCTTGTCGATAGGTGCTCATTTTTCTCTGGATAATATTGTGACTAACTCCCTAAGCAAAGCAGTGAGCAATTTTTTCAAACCATCAATAATGAACTGTAATTGGAGGGGAAAAAAAAAGTATATTTTTTGCATGCCTGTGTGGTCTAAAAATATTCAACGTGTCAGCACAGACAGCACTAGGCACTGTAGTCTACTTACAGCTCAACCTATTACATATGAGAAGTGTAAAGAATTGCTGACAGGAAATCTATACCTTTAGATCCAGCACAGAAAACATTAATGTTAACAGCTAGTACCCAAAGGACCTGGCATATACTGCACTTTCTACTGGAAGCACAAGTTTTGTATCCCAAAGTTCAGGTAGATGGATTAACTCTTTTCACATGTTCAGATAAACTGTATATCCTACCTCGTATAAGCAACTCTAAATATAGAAAACCTTAATTAATTGTAAAATAACTGTCTGCTTCTTTCCCTGTTACTACACATGTCAATCTTCATATCAAAACTGAGTTGGCTTGTTACCACATCAGAGGCTGGAAAGGTGTTTTTTGTTGTTGTTGTTTGTTTTTCCTTAGGATATCTCCTCTTGGGCTTTGTCTGAAGTCAAGCCATAATCTCACAGGGACTCTGCAAATGGTCATTCAAAGTCAAAAAATGCTCTTCAAAGTCAAAGGGGTGACAGGACGTTTGTTCTCAGAAAACCATAGAGGTGGCCTATTTCCATGGCTAGAGAAAGTGTCTAAGAGTCAAAACTTCTGATATTCAAACTCATCAATGTTCTTGCCTAGCCCCAGGGACTTTTAATCCCCATCTGCTCCTAGTTTACCTGTCTGAAAAAAAAATGGTCGTGAAAATATACGTGTATATTAACTTAATGTATGCAAACTATCCTTTTAAAATGCCTTTGAAAGAAAGTTCTCTAAAATAGCAAGGTGTAATAGATACTCTTCTGAACAATAACATTATTTCATGTGTTTAGGCATAAATCAATCATTTCAATGATAGTACTAATAAACTACACTGTTAATATTTAATCTACTGTGAAAAGATAAGAGGCAAGAACAACATGTTCAGGAAAAAAAAAGTGAAATCAGAAGAATGAGGGAGACTGAAATCTCCAGTTATCACCTAGTTTCCATTTTCATTTTCTGCAGAACTATTTTGTGAGTCCCTAGGAAGTATTTAATCATCAGTTGTGAATGATGTCACTCCATTTATGTGTCATCTGCCGTATCAGTGCCAGGGCATATGCACCGGGGATGTACAACATCTCCCATAGGATCAGATGAAATGAAAAATCATTTCTTGTATTATGTGTTTGAATGATGTAAAGCAGGTCATGTTCTTCAAAGATGTCTTCTGTATAATTCAAAGCAAAAGGAAGAGTTCAAATTGAATCTTTGATAGAAACTGCTTTTTAAAGAGACCCCCTATCTGAAAAGATTGGTATTCATGAGGCTTTCAAATGTATTTTTATGTCAGCTCACCTCAGTATTGACACTGTTTTGACTGCTGCAGAAAGGGGGGGGGGGGGGGGGGAAACTTTGCAGTATTTCAAGAAGATTTTATTGACACATTTGACTGTGCTTGGAGTTTTAAATAGTAAGCAAAATATTGGAGTTAAAAGTATGCTTTCTCTGTGTTGCCTCCCCTCTATACATAATGCTGACCGACAGCTTTTCTCATGGTAATATAGCTTATTAAAAAAAGAAGAAGAATCTGCAATGGGAAACAGCATGGCTGCAACACAGATAACTATGGAACAGTACAAAAGGGATCTCACGTGCTAAACTTGGGTTTACAGCCTCTGACTCCTGCTAGCCTGTGGGATCTCAGTAGAGCTGAATCACTAACAACTATGCAGAATTAAGCAGCACCAAGCAAAGCATGTCTTCTTGTATGCAACACACTTTTTTTTTTTTTCCACTTGGAAGCTGTAGTAGGTAGGCATTTTTTGAAAACAAGCTCTAAGTTTCTGAGACAATACAATAAAGTGCCTGCTTTGAACTGGTGTTCCTGAAGTTGAATTAGGTTAGACAAGAAAACTTGAATAAATTTAAAATAGAAGTGCATCGTCTTCAGAAATGGGATAGTTATGTGCGTATATGGTACACAAAACAAGAAACTAAATTGGTGTGTATATAATTCTTGAATCTGTTTTGAAAACTCTCAAGCATTAAACATAGATTTTTTTTTTACATAATTTGCCATATTCTATGGGATCAATTCTTCAGAGACAACTGAGTGCTCTGAAAATCTCACTGGAAAATCAGGACACTTTAAGTTACCAGCAGACATCTGTAACATTAAAAATGTATAGATTTTATATGTGTCTAAATGTATTTATGCATATACAAATAAAACGAAGTACATACATATCTGCCCATGTATGTATGTGTATATCATATGCTATGCATACTAACATATAGTTAATTAAATGGCTATGCGCTCAACACCACTATTGGTTTGTTTTCCATGGAAAGTTATCCCAAGTAGATAGCTAACCAGTACTGCTGATATTTTACAAGGAGTAAACACTAGCACCTACATTATAGAGGGCTTTCAAAGTATTTCTCCAATTTTAGACATAAGAATATATTTATTTTTTATATAACAAGCTCTAATTATATGGACAGATACAGATTTTCTGCAAATTTTTTAGAAAACAGACATGAGTTTTTATTATTGTTGTTGTTTATTTTTATTTGTATACAGTTTTCAATAGAATTGATAGTCCGGATATTCAACACACCAAACGAGTGGGGAGGTAAAAACTGGCACCACGACAAAAGGGAGAAGAAAATCTTTATGGGGAAACAAAAACGTGTGTGCATCCAAAGTCATTAGGAGAAAACACTGTTATTATACTTCACCTAAGACTCTACAGAGGAGTACTTGCAACAATACTTGTCATGCTGAAAATCGTTGCTTAAGTATGTGTACACCCACACAGAAAATACAATTTGGTACAAGACCTGTCCATCTAGTCCAACACACTGTCTCTGATGGTAGCTCTTAACACCATATGATAATGGGAAAGGTGTCACAGACCTGCAGAAGGCAGATGTGGAATAGTCTGTTTTCCCAGATAAACCCAGAAAGGTACATTTCAAGAATATCTTATATAAATAATCAATTTAAATTTTAAAACTTCAGGAAACTGTAATTTTGGTATTTGAATTCTGAATTTTTCTATCTTTTCTTGTAACATTGCTAGAAAGAACCCTTCTCAATTTTCCAGTATTGCAAAATATCATTGCATAAAGCCACAGTGAGGCAGCTGCTTCTCTTTTTTCATGTTTGCTTGCTTTGACAACATCTGCAGACTGTACAGAGCGAAGGTTTAAAGTGACTTGTATGCTAGCATCTAGAAGAACAGCATATTTTCTGTCTCTCATCTGTCCATTTTTTTCTGTGTTTGAAATTCACCACGTTTTACAGTCACCCTTTTACCGTGTGCATTCAGCAATTATCTACTGAAGGAAATTTAGTGAGCCTGTTCCCCTTGCTCCATTTCAAACACCTGCTACAGAATACAAAATCCCTTCCTAACCAAGTGAAAACAATACTGCAAAGCTACATAGGTTAATTTTTGCAACTTTCTTCCCATTTTAATAGCATAATTCAACAGCATTGTGTAATGCTGGGCTGAAAAGGAACAGAGAAGACAGCATAAGACAAAAACGATCCTGAAAAAAAATTTTTTTTTCCTAATTTCTGTTGGCATATACAAAACAAAAAAACCCCAAACCAGCATTGTTCAGATAATAAACCTGACTTGTTCATACTACTATAAACACAAATTCTACATTACTAAGACATTTTGTCATTCAATATGTGCTGAACAGACCAATCCAGATTTAATGTGACCAAGGTAGGGTTTCCCTGAATTTGTTGTCACTGACTGAGTTGTCCCGACTGAATTTTAGAGACAGAAAAAAAAAAAAAAAAAAAACTCTGCTGATAATAGACATATCACAGACTAAGGCGAAGGGCACATCCTTTACACAAATTATGAAACTGACAAGCATAATCTACCAATTTAAAGTGGTCTTGATGAGAAGTGGCAGGGTAGTCCCCAACCACTTCCCTCTCAGCCACTCTGTTATCAAAGGGTCAATTCACTGTTAAAAGGGATCTAAATTTTAGGGTCCAGGCATGTATCCTCTAGAAACTTTAATGAAAGAAACACATCATAAGCACCACTCGTTTTCTGGGGAAAAAAAAAAAAAGAGGTTCTAGATTCTAACATTTCTTGACCGAAGTAGCTTTGCAATGATAGAAAACTTATGTTTTGTCACTCTATAGGTGATACATATGATTGTAATCATGCTATCAAGAGAGAATTAAATATTTCTGAGGTAATAATGAACAAATACATCTGTAAGTCATTATGCTATCAATTCATACTACTGTGATATCAAAAGGATCTTGTGAAGAGACAGTAAATAGTTCTTGTCACTGTAGTAAAAACAGTATGTCATTCTCATTTTCCAAAGAATTTGCCATGTAGTTACCTCAGAATAAAATTGTATGTGGAATTCAATGGATGGTAAGCAAAGAGCAAAAAAGAAAAAGAAAGACAGCAAAAGAAAGAAACAGTGTGAAAGCACTAACATGTTGCAGTGAATGATAAAATATATTAAAAATAGAGTATTACAAATTGTCATATTATTTATCCCTAGAAAAAAAAAATCATAATTTCAATATCTTCTACCCTTTTGCCATTAATGCAGGTGCCAGAGAGCAGGAAAAATATAAATAAAAATAAAAGACACCAATATTAGAATGAAAACTACACTTATTTATAATAATGAATCACAACAAAAGCTCATAAGAAAATGAAAATCCACTAGCCAGAATTTGCTTAATTCACTCCAACTATTCTTTATGGTCATAAAGTCTAGAAACTAATTTTAAGTAACAAAAAAAGGGAAGCTGAGATTTTCAAACATCCATTTCTTTCCACATATTTTGAACATATCTCAGATCTCAAAAGTTTGAAGTCATCCACTGAAGTCATGGGCTTTGGTGGTGCTGTCTGCTGTTGTTGTTCCCTCTGCTCCTTCCCACCCCACCACTTCTCAATACGTTTGTTCATATATGTAATATCTTCCAGGTTGCCAACTCTGGAGAGAAAGGAGTTACTTTTACTTTATTTTGGCATTCCAAGTACCCTGCCAAGGTCCAAGCCTCAAGAGTGCTTATAAACAACTAGCACAAACTTAAACATCCACAGAGGTATCTAGAAATAAAATCTTACAGCCATTGTATTCTTTTAAATTACATATATCTGAAATCTGGAAAGCAAAACACTTTTCCTGAGTCCCTCTATGTCTGTGCTTTCTCTTTCTATTTGATACCCATCTGCTGAAAAGAAAAATTTTCAAAACTTTGAGTGAAAATGAAATTTGTCTAAGTGAAAATCTAACTTTGTTTGGTGAAATTATGAACTTTGTATAACCATGCATGGGATCATTACGTCAGGGTGTAAATGGTACAGTTAGAGTGAAACTTCCATCTTGTGCCTCTTCATTCAGCATGAACATCTTGGCAGCAATAAGACAAGGTTGAAGTGCATTGTTTTCATTTCACAAACAAAAAACTTCTGCTTTGTATTTTAAACTGGACCAGGCTACATGGAAGGATGGTGTTGACTTTTTCACAAGTGTTGGGGAAAGGGCAGCTCCCCCTGCTCTGCATTTTTCACATTTTTACAGCTAAACCACTCACATCTCATCATTTCCATCATTTCATATTAGTGCCAGCTGAATTTACTTTTTTTTCTTCTTTTTTCTTTCTTTCTTTCTTTTTTTTTTTTTTTCCCTGAACCACAAGGAAAAATAGGCACAGAGCCACTTTTTGCTGTGGCAAGGGAAGAACACAAATAACACACCTCTGTAGCAGTTACACCTACCTGTATCATCTGTAACACAATAAAATCACAGAGGAGATACCCCCCATCTCTGCAGTGGAAAAATTCTGAAGGTTCCCTTGGCTTCTTGGTATCCAAAGTCCAAAGAGCAGTTTTGCTAACAGACCTTCTGCCTTCTGTCCTTGCAGGCACGCACAGCTGTTTCTGGGGCAGGAAAAGCTGAAAATCAACAGGTAAGAGAGAAAGAGGCTGTGCTTGTGTGAGGGTTTATAGTCTCCTACCAATACAGTTTATTACACTAAGTAATTGCTTCTGAGAAGAAAAAAAAGAACCATTTACACAGCCTTCATCATAACATAGGGGGGAATTTAATACTTTGTCTCATACAGAGGAGCCCCATTGCCCTCTTGCACTCAATATAGTACCATTCTATTTTCAGCTGGTAAAAAGAATGCATTGCTTTATATAAAGTATAAAAAATCATGACCACAAGCGACAAAAGAAAAATCCTTCAAGGAATGGATAGGAAAAGCAGTTCTGGATAACCAAGAGTAATTATTCCCAGGTACACCATGGAGAGCATTGTCTTGCATTAGCTCTGAGAAAGTGATGCATTGCAAATACTCTGTCTTCTTACCATTCATAGATTCTGTTCTGGTTCCCAAACTATAAAAGTTAAAGGGGACAGGCAATCAAAAATGAGACAAAAATGTATACTTTCCAAATTATTTAAATAAAAAAAAAGTGCTATGACTTTCACATATATGCTTGTAACAATCTTCAGAGTTCAAAATTATTCATTGTGGATATTAATTTTGCTTCTGGTTCCCAAAATAAATAAAGCCACCTATCTAAAGGATCTACCAACCTAGAAAAACTTACAAACTGTTTCACAAAAATACTGTTCCATCTATCAGCCCTGTAAAAATGATCTTATTACATTCAAGATTTGAAATATCTTGGTCATTTACAGTGTATTCCATGATTTCCATACATGATTTCCATACTCTGCCTCTAAAAATTGCCACCCATAACTCAAAGCCTCTGAGCTGTCATTGTTTCTCTTTACTCCAAAAAAAAAGGCTTGGGTTTTCAGAGACCATGACAAACCTACAGTTTGGATTGAATTACCCACTAAAAGCATCCTGACATTAAAGTTATAGCTATACTATTTTCTTTTAGTCTTGTGAAAGAAAATAAATATTGTATCTAAACTGACTTCAAATCACAATCACAGAATCAATGACATAGAAAAAGCACTGCAAGAAAATTGAGGGAAAATGTATGCATTTCATACTGAGAGGACACACTACTACTTAAGCCAACACCTAAATACACTGAGAGGTTTTAGTGAAGAAATGAATATGGTGGACGTCTTGCAGACTCTCACTAGCAGATCAGCAAAGTTTTTTTTAATTTACAAAGTCTTCTTATTATTTTCGTTAAAGTCATTATGGGTGGCTTTTGGAGCTTAGTTTCATTGCATAATTCAGCTATGATAAGTTTTCTATCAGTATCAACAGCAATGAAAAATTATGAAAAAATCAGAACAGGGAAAAAAGAGATTGGAGATGGTTTAAACAAGTTACATTTACAAATTCAGTGGTCCCAGTGAAGAAAACATTTTCAGTAGTTTTTGTGATTTAGTGACTTTTAAGAAACCTTGGAGGCCAAGTAAGATTTCAAAGGGTTGAAAATGGGCAAATAAGCTGCCTATTATTATATAGGAGTGTAAAGGGGATAGGCAAGCCAGGAAACTCCAGCTTTACTTTCATTCCTGGAAAAAACTTAGAGAAATAATCGAACTTAAACTTGACTTCAGGTAAAGTAACTAGAAGGAAACAAAGATATAGATAAGAACCAGTGTGGGTTTGCTATAACTAAATATAGTCGAAGCAGTCTCATTTTCTTCCATGACAGAGGATTACGTTTCATAGATAACAGACAAAATATAGATGTTACATGTCACATTAGTGAAACTCTTGACATGAGACACTTCAAAGAACAAGCAAGAAAATCATTATTAATATGAAACTAGTATGAAGTAAAACATGATGGGCAGACTAGAGAAGGTAGTGGAAGAAAGTAGTTATTAGCTCCCTGTCAAATGAGAAGGAGAACAGAATGCTCTGCAGGTGTTCAATATTGTTCCATTTTTTAATTAAAAAATATTATTAAATTCATGGAGCTCAGAAGAACTGCTCACACACTGAACAAACAAAAATAGAAATCAAAACGGTCTTCCAGAAGGGATAGAACTGATTAAGCAGATCTGGTGAAGAAGATGGAGAGTTACAGTGATTTGCAAATTGAATGATAGGTCAACAGTGATGTTCTGTTTCAAAAAAAGGCAAGTATGTAGCCAGATATGCAGAAAGAGGAGCAAATTTGACAGTAAGCTGTGTAAAGCAATCTTTCCACTCTACTCATCAATGGCAGCTGGAGAAGAGTCCACAGAAAACTTCTATCAAAGAAAGGAAACAAAACTGACCTCATCTATTTTTAGCTTATTAGCCCAAAAATAGGGTCCTTAGCAACATTTAGGAATAAACATTTTTCTTTATAACTAAGTTATTACAATATAAAAGCAATTTAGATATTACAATTAAATTGGTATAATGTCCTAAAAGTGACCCCATGTACATGTGTAGATGCTGTACAGAAAAACACATAGAAAAAATCCTTGGTTTCATTATAGTCTGTACTTTCTTTTAACACCTTCCACGCAATAGTGAATGTGAACTTTACACATACAACTAGATTTTCAAAATTAACCAAGCCTTCTGTGAAGCAAAGCAATAAAAATTTCATTCAGAGATGGTCTGGTGACTTAATAAGCTTGCACCACTCTGTATTTGCTTACAACTTGTCGGTTTCTTTCAAGACACAGATCCTGCAATCTTGAAGTACAGGAAAATTTCATTTCACTAAGTTAAGGCTCTGACTTTCATGTTTGTGAAAGAAAATCTGAAGTCAAGTAGTAAATCCCTTAAGAGAGAGATTTCAGCCTTTGTTTTTTACTTTAAATATCATGATTTGTGTAAGTTTTAGGGTCAACTGTATGTCAGATGGGAAATGCAAAGCAGAGAATAGGAGCATCTGCAGATCTAAAAAATAAACAAACAAACAAACCAAAAAAAAAAAATAGGGAACAAAATCAAGCTTGGAATCTTGGAATTGCACCAGGATGTGAATTCTTCATCTTCTATTTCTTTCTTAAGAGTTTTCTGTCTTCAAGTCACCTCTCTGGTGGGGATCAAAACTGAAGCATACTGCTTCCTCCCCTCTGCAATTCTTCCAGCCAGCACTGGCAAAGGTAATGCACAATGCAGAGCCATACTGACCCAGTATTTGCAGCTGAAGGTGCTGTGTCAGAAATTTCCCAAGAAAATTCTGGTCAGACACCACCAGAGTGGTAAAAGCAGACTCACTATGCAATTCATACATGCTGTCTGCAGCCTGCATCACTGGGCAATGCACAAATGGACAGGCCTGTGATCCCATCTCTTCCCTCCCTGTGTTTCAGAGAGATTAGTAGGAACGAGGATATAAAATGGCCTTATTTGTGCATGTCACTTCTGTGGTACAGCTATATATATAGTACAAAGAATAAAACAGCAATTTCTAAACAAATAACAGGTGTTGACCCAGTGTTTTCTGAGTAGTCCCACAACCTTGCTAGTGTTGAGCCATCATATATCAAAAGACAATCTATAGCTTCTGAAGGTCAAAGGCTCAAGATACTGACTTTCTTGTTAAATGAATATTACCCCAAAATGCAGCTAACAATATAGGCAGATTAAACAGCACCTTTCAGTCCTGCAAGATCTTTACCACTGCTTTCAGGTTATTGGAAGGACCATGGGTACCACTATTTAAAGTACTGCTTTGCAAGCTTTAAGAATAAGAATTTAGTCAAAGACTGATAGGAGAAAAAAAAATAGATTATTTGTAGATACCATTGACCAGCTCTATTTCTAGGCATTTTTTTGCCACAGAAATGTCTATTGAATGGTAAAGCTTCTATTCATTTTTCATAAACGCACAGCCAGCTGAAGCTACATTTTCTGCATATAAACTTGATCCAAATATAGCTCAGTGTTCAGTAGGAAACTGATTTATTGGTGATATTTGGATGCTTAGAAGTGCTGGGACACCCAGGAGTGGTGTTTCTATTTAGCTAACAACTGCTGGGCACTAGCATCAGTGAGCATTCCCTAGTCACAACCATTTGCGTCAATCTCAGCCAAATGTTTTAAGATACAAAACTATTATGTTGTATCAATTATTAATTTTGTTATGAGAATTTCATCAGTAATTTTAGGTGTAAGGATTGGAAGGCTGAGTAGTTTGGGCACCTTTCCCACAAGGGAAAGAGTTGAGTTTCCAAGTACCTTTTTTTAGCTTGATTAGTGTTTTCTGCAATATTGTAAAATGTCTGTGATGGTTCTATTTTTATTAGGATTTTTATCAGGATTTTTACTTCTAACCAAATTTGGTTTCATATATTTTATGAGATTCCCTCATCCTAGGAGGATGATAGCTTCTAGTTCAGGGATGACAATTTCAGTCCAGGGAGAGCAATTTTAAATTTTATTGCAAAGATTGAGGGAAATCATATTATTGACCTTCCTGATCAATTGAATAAAACAACCTCTGTCCTCCCCATAGACACAGCCACCGACATGCACTGTCTGCTTACAGCAGTGTCAGGTCTCCCCATCCTGCCCCCCACAGCCTCTCATTGCAGTGCAAAGCTCAGAGCTCCCACTTCTCTGAGCAGGTTCATTTCAAAGGCTCCGGAGTTTGTACCCAGTGAGCTGTAACCAGTGAGCTGACATCTCATCACCTCTGGAAGGCACATCTCCCATGCACAAAACCAACACACTGCTCTGTTAGCAGAGATGCCCTGCAGATGTATAAGGAGACCGCTCTTTCTGCAGCGGATCAACCACGTGGGTTTCATGCATACCCTTGTTTCAGCACCCACCTAACTCCTTCATCTCAGCACAAAGATCCCTTTCAATGCTGCCCAGAAATACTGGCCATCCTCTATCCGATTCAGCATCTCCACATCTCTGTGAAAGCTGGGGGGAGAAGGAGACTCAGCAGCAAACATTTCAAGAGGAAGTGCAACACACAAGTGCTCTGCACGCTGATGCCTAGCCCTGTTGTAACCAAGGGAGCAGTAAATCCCTAATTATAGCATTTGGCTGGTAGCCAAGTAACCAGACACACTGTTCAACCAAGGCTAAATGAGAAGCTTCACATCCGATAGAACAATAAGTTGCATAGTGGTGCACCTTTTCATTTGCTTACAGTGAGAAGACAAAAAAGTCCAGCACCAAAGAGACTGTCAGAGAGGCGATAGATGCAATTTTGTAACAAGGCATAAACTTGCATCCTTCACAGTAAAATACTTGCCCTAAAAAATCTCTGCCTTAATATTATTATTCCATGTTGCTGTCCAATGTTCATTTCCTCATGTTCTCTCCAGTTTCTTCGAAGTTGGATGCCAAGTTCTGGAGTCCCAGAGTATTGGCAGCACTGCATTTCTATTTCAAGTCTCATGATAGCTGATGCTTTTTCAATATCCAGCCCATGCAGTTGTGTAATTATATGAGGACCATCACTTTTGTTTTAGAAAAGGCAAGCTTTTAACTTTCATGACTGCGAGGAAAACTTGAACATATATCTCAAGTACATCCTAATATCTTAGAAACAGGACAACTACCTTAATAATCAATTAAGAAAAGATGCTGAGTGCAGTTTTGGGACTCAAAACAAGAGTGTACAGAAAATGGGAAAGATATAAAGCCACCTTTCAAATGCACCTCTATTTTTATTTATTTATACATATTGTTTAACAGAGCTGAATGCAGAATGTGCCAGCATTTCCCCTTTCTGGCCAGTTCCTTATGGATGTCATTGTCATATCACCTGAAAGAGATTGGCAGTAACCTGCAGCCTACAAGTCATCTAGCCACAGGTTTGTCCTATTCTCTTTCTTCTATCACAACAGTATTGGACGATCTTTCAGTAGAAGAGGGCACAAGGAGGCTAACAGCTATGTGTGCCCTCATAACCCTGTGCTTTAGCATGCTTAAGGGCTTTTTTAGAATGGCTTTTGCCGGATAGCTGTCCTGCTTTATCTGATACTTGTGTTTAAATGTATCACAAAAGTATCACTATCACAACAAATAACTGCAAACACTTTACACAATCATGTACAGTGCATATGCAAAATCATGTCTTTATGCACATAAATTAAATTATCAATATTAATCTCTTAATCTGTCTAAGATAGGAAATAACCATTGTTGTGTCTATATTTTTTTAATATAATGTTTTCTGTAATAAGTAAGAGAGCAAGCAACACCTCCTTTCAATTAAAGGAATGTGACAATATTTCCATGCACAGCTCCTAATTGTAATTAAGTTTCCAATTTCCAGTTTTAGGAAATATCAGCAGTTAAATCTACCCTGGGAAGAATGGGAGTTTTATATTAAAAATACTAAATATTTTCTGAAGTATGACTTAATGCACATTGGAAATTTTAAAGACCCTATTGAAAGTTCTCTTTTGCTTACTTTATGGATCTTGCAGGTGAAGTTGGCAGTGGAAGGGTATAAAATGAGCAGCAGCTGAACCAAAGGGAGCAGTCTGCAACCACCTAGGCTGGGGGCAGTCTGCATCTCTTCCAGCTTCCCCTTCTTCCCTGTGGCATTTCAGGACGTAGCAAAGGCATCTGGGAGAAGCACAGCTGCAAGGCTTGTGGTTTGGCCTCGGGAAGGCAATTCCACTCTGCATGCTTCCGTGTCTACCTGCAAAGCAAGAGAAAAATCAATGGCTACTTACCTCTTACAGTGAAGTGCTCTAGGACTGACAAGGAAAAAACACTTTCAGAGAATGAGTTACAAAGGCCACATTCAAACCATGACATGTATTGACTTTTGTGCATGGGTCAGGCAACTCTTAACGTCTGAGAAAAGCAGGACCCCTCAGTGGGACTTACTTTAAGCTGCCTGATTCTACATCTAGGCAAGCAAATCAGCATCTAGATCTGGAGCAACTGCAGTTGAGTACTGGCCTGTATCCAGTGTTTATTGTCCACAAATGGGGATAAGCATACTGGTTTACTTGGCCTTTGTATTAAAGAGGATACATCACTTTGTTTTCCCTTCACATTAGTGCTAAGATTGTTTACTGTTTGGTGGAAAACTCTTCAGTGGAGTCTTCATGAAAAAGGTGGTTAGGCATTGGAACAGGCTGCCCAGGGAAGTCATGGAGTCATCTTCTATGGGAGTATTTAGGAGACATGTGGATGTGGCACTTAGGGACATGTTTTAGTGGTGGACTTGATAGTGTTAGGTTAATGGTCGGACTTGATGATCTTAATGGTCTTTTCCAAACTAAATGATTCTATGATTTGATCCTAAGGCCTCAAACAAGAAGCAGGCTGAAGAGATTTATCTGCTGCAGCTCCTTTGGGATTAACTGGAAAAGCCCAATGAACTGAGCACCTCCCTGCCTTGTCCCCACACTGCTGTAGGAACCAAGACGCAGTCGTGGCAAACTACAGGTGTACAGGAAGTACTGTTTGTGGGTAGAAGTGGTTTCTTCTTACACAAATGGCATTTCCTATTAGGCGAGCTATCTTGGGAAGGAGTGTAAACCTCAAAATGTGTCTGCTTCTTCCAGCTGTGTCAAGTGGCTAAGAAGACATATCATCCACCCTATAAACTTTGCTGCCCTTGGTTTCGACCTTATGCTTTTCTGCAACACCTTTACATTACCATTACATTACCATTACAGGCCATTACATGCTTCCGGGTGGCAGGTAATGGTCCCTCTGAAAGAGGTGCCCCTGATCTGAACCTTCTCTTCTGCACAGGGCAGAGGGACATGTTTAGTTACAGCAGCAGTGGCTTCATCCCTTGTCTCCTGACAGTGCCCCTCTGAAAGAAGAGGGGCACAGGAAATATTGCAGGGGTCATCATAGTACTACAGCTCCAGATTCGAATGTTCACTTACACATGCAAGCCCGCCTCCACCTCTCTGTCTAAAAACTCAGTCCATCTGTCTTTCCTAATGATCGCTTATATTTTTATTTGTTTTTACTACTAATGTAGCTGGTGGTACAGAAAACAAAGTATGTAATGAGATAGTTGGGCTGAAGATTTCTTGCTTTAATTTTTTTCTCTGTCTGTCTTTCATTCTAGCTGTGAACTTGCTCTAAGGCATTTGTTGAAATCATTGCTTTTAAGTTTGCTTTGTGAAGAAGGATTTCATGACTCCTGGACCCCAGAGGGTTGTTCTTTGCCCCACCACTTTTCTCTGCCATCTGGCGTGTTTACTTGAAGTAAACGTGTAGGGTCAGAGGCCAACCTGGACATGTGGAGGGACAGCTTTGTCATAAAAGCTGTAAGGAATGAGTGGGTGCTCCTGAATATAGCACTGTGCATTTTGTTCAGCTGCAGAAGCAGAACACAAAGACATGAGGTTAGTCATATGGTTGAAAGAAAATAAAGAAAGAAAGCCAAATAGACAGGCAGAACGGTAGATTGTACAACAGTGCTCTTGGTCCTTTTTTTTTTTTTTTTTTTTCCTAAGCCTTTCTGGACACATTTCTAAACACTATGGTAGCGAAGACAATAAAATCCCCACCACCCCACACACACACCCCCTCCCCGCTCTTATTGAGATCTAATTTACACAACAAGGTCAACTAGTGGCCTAGAGGCCTCGAGTCACTGCAGGTGCAAGGAGGCAGGCTGAAACAAGTGCACATATCTGTGCTTCAGTTGTTGAATGATCATTTGTTTAAATGCAATATTCTAATTTTGGCATCTAAGGACAGGAATTAGTTTGACAGGACTTGAAGGAAGGAAGCAGCTAGGTGTGAGGGTCATGTAATTTGTACTCTGTTAAATGAGGGTGGCCCTACAGCACATGTAGATTTCTGATACAGCTGTGTAAGCAAGGCACTCTCCCTCTTTCTCATTGCTAGCTAATCCAGAGCTGGTCACAGATCTGTTACACATGGTGGCTGGCACTATGATAACCTCAAAGTCCACTCCTTTGAGAATTTTCTGCTTTCACACATCTGCTTTCCAAATTCAAACTTGTTTTGTGGCTGAGAGTGTCAGCAGCCCAAAGACGAAACCTTGGGACCTCATTTAATCAGCAGGTCTTAGGGAAAGAGGCCTACTCACAAGCAGCTCCTCCCAAGAGAAGTCCGCCCTGTGGCCTCTGTGCAGACTGAGGGCATCAGAGCCATGATGTTTCCCACCCCAAGGTCAGCAGGGCATATGGTTTGGACCATAAAACCAACACCTCGAGAACTGTCCCCAAGTCTGGCAAGAATGTGCTGGGTGGGGTTCAGCAGGTCGCATGGACCTCCTGTGCCACTGCTCCCCATTTCTGCACTGCTGACTGCTGCTGCACACCCAGCTCCAGGAGGCTCCATGAGCCGTCATTAACTGCAGCCACCAGCCTGGTGGCAGGGGAAGAGCAGGCCTCAACCCAAGGCCTGGCTTCTCTCCTTATGGATTGGATGCAGGACAAGAAGGCCAAAGACCCATAAGGTGGGTTATTGCCCTCCACAAATGAGAGAACAGAGACTGATTGAAAGCAGAGCCTGCCTGCTGTAAAAAAATAGAAAATAATTTATGCCTACAACACGGACGGCACAAATTATTGCTGTCTGAGAGCAAAGGGAAGCAGGAAAGGACACCTCGCAGAAGCATGGCCACAAGCACTGCCTCTTATGGAGAGGGCTGGGGGAAGACAAATCCATGCTGCAGAGTTCATTGTGTGGCATAATGATACTGCATCCCATAAAGGTCCTTCAAAAGAGCAAAACCATTTGTCTAAAATTACTCTGACCGATTTCAGATGATATCTAAATCTGACCATAAAGCAAATAACACACCGTTTAATACTGACAGCTTATTAATGGATCCTTTTTTGCAGCTATGAAATGATGTAATCTCTGAATCAACTTTACTACATGAAGTTCCTTTCATCCATATTTAATACAGGAGCTCTATTAAAAGTTTGTATTACGCCTAGACAATGAATAATGGAAACTTCCATCTTAGATTCTATCAAATTTTCCCTGGAAATAAATCAACTAAATAAATAAAACACGCAAACAAACCCAAAAGCTGTATATTTCATCTTTATCAGCCTGAATTTTGGCTTCATTGAAGAAGAAATGGCTTTTTATTTTAGCATCTAGTCAAAACTGTTTCCAGGTTTCAGACCACTTGTCTTCCTGTAATTCTTTTTTTCTGTTTACATGGATTGGTAACCACATGAAAACACTAAGAACTGTTGTCTTTGAGGCATGATGGAGTTGGAGGGCCTAAATGATTATCCTGTTTTAGAAGAAAAAAAAAATCATGTTCAGACAAACAAAAGCATGCATCTCTGGAGGCTACTCTATACTTTATGAAACCTACAAGGATGCCTTGAGATATAAACCACTACTAAATATATATTTATATATATATACACACACACACACACATATATAAATAACAGACAGTGCAGTGATACTAATATAATTATGTCAAATAGATTTAAATATTAACAAAGGTGCACTAGTCCTCTGGTAATAAATGTTATATGAAAGCAGGGGTTAAAAACTTACCAGGATGACTGGAAATTTAAAGTGTAGAAAAAAAAAATACCCCTACACTGAGAAAGTACGAAAGGACTGCACTGTTTATGGAGAAAAAAAATAAAATAAAATAAAATAAAAAGACTGATTTAAGAAAATTTTCCTCAAATAACCACATTCCCAACGATCTGATCTCACTTGCCAGTAATCTCTGTAGAGCCAAAATGGGCAGAAAAGAATAGAAATATTAGTATTATTCATAATCTGGCCTGAAAAATATTAAAGGCACCACTTGAGCTCCCTCAGGGTGTTCAGTTCATATGAATCACTGCTTACAGAGGAATTTCATTACTGGTCCATCCCTTTAAAACACATCTCACCCCAGTTACAATTCAAGCAAACAATTAGGCACAAAGTGAGATCTGTCAGCCTAACACTCCTGAATTTGGGAAACTGAGGAACAAACCTAAAATTACAAAACTCTTCAAAGGGACCTTGGGAGAATTTTGCTTGTTGTGGAATCATGAAATATTACTTGCTATTTCACGTTTTCTTCTGGCATTCCTTTCATAACATTTTGCAAAGACTACCAGTAAAAATCCTTGTGTTAAAGGAAGATCCTTGGAAAACAGCCACCGATTTCAGGATGAGTTAGCTTTAACCTTGCTTCATACTGCTGCTAGTAACATGGGAGCATAAGAGAGAACAAAGTCTCACGAGAGGAGGAGGCTGCTACAGGAGCTTTGGACACCTCCATCACTATGTCACAGGCAGAACTGATTGGGTACCATTAGGAACTCCAGGTATGAGTCTAGCTCTTTCTATTTATTCCATATGCAAATCCATGATGAACAGCAAGCAGCTGCTTCCTAATTTTATTTAGAATCCTAATTGTGTTGCATTGGCCAAGAATTCCATTGATCAAACTTGAACACATGGGCAAAGAAAGCAGAGGGAATCAAGATTACTCATCTGAAACAATCTCAAGGATAAGAACACCATTCTGTATTGACAGTTACTTTTCTTTCTTGGTGCAGGTTAATCCAAATGTGTTCGTCCAGTGAAAATGTACTGAATATGCAAATATGAAACCAATTATTAGGCTATCCACAGAAATCAAATATGATTTCTGTAAACATTCACATCAACAACTAGTTTTTAACAATTTAACCCTTACAGTCAGTGGCTGAAGAAGTATCACAAAATCAGTAATTGCACTCAGATAGTATTTTGAATTTTCCATATCAGCAGACAGTTGGAAATATGTACCATTTTTTTCATAGACATGAACAAAAAAGAAAACACTAAGATCTATACAACAATTTATTTCAAGTTGCATACTTGTATATACACTCAAATATACATGTTCTCACATTCACTTACACCTGCAGAAACAGGCAGAAATTTGCCCAATGATTTATATCACCATGCTAAAAAGTCATTAAAATATACAATATATCTACCTAGTTCTGCTTTTAAAATGTTCCAATTATCATTTATAGACACTAATGATCACTTGATGATAGCAATTTTTATGTCTTCACTTTATGTCTGGCTTACTCTCCAGTCTCTATCATAATCTGTAGAGATCTGAGGCTGTCATAATGCTACCTGTGATGTGAAAGAAAAGATTTATCTGAAAACCCTCATAATAACAATTATATCACTATAATAGACAAAATGCTGGATTTGAACTCAAGTAGCCTGTTCATCCCATTATTCTGATAGTGTGGTCTATGTGCAAGAGTCAAGATCTTCATAACAGACTTAAGTATCTCAACTCTACAAATGCAAAATGCATATGTAACATGAAGTATGGCCTTGTTCTATTGCCACGGTTACTACACACAGGAAGTTATCTATATTACCGTCAGGTAGAAGTCCAGGTGGCAGTCAGAAGGTCCAGGACTAAATTTTGCTTATGGTAGTTTTTTAAATTATTCAATTTGCTTATAGTCTTCATATGTACATATGCAAATCAATCTTACACTGTAATAATAATAATCTTACTGCCTATGATATCTCCAGACATCACCAGGTCAAAGAAACTCCATTGTAAACCCTCTCTTTTTTTGGTTATTTTAGTTGAGGCAGTTAGGCAGCTCAGACCAAAAATGCACATTTAGCTTTACCAACATCAGAAGATTGAACTGGTTTAATTTTGTGGTTTGTTTTGTTTATTTTTTAACCAAATTAAATAAATGGATACATGCTTCTTGCCAAATATCTCTTAAAAAAAATGTTTCTGTTTACCATAAAATAATCATAAAAAGGCTGGTTTTGACCAGCCACAGGAACTAATTCATCTATTTTTATTAATTAAGAATAGCATAAAACTGCGTATACATTTGTACATTAAGAGGTACAACAGTTTTCTGGAATAATAAAAACCGAGATCAAAGACAAATGAAGTGAAGCTTCCACAATGGAATCTAAAGTAATAGTTTACATTCTTCTGATTCAACAGAAGTACTTGGCAAAGGAAAACACAGAATAGCAAAGTTAAGGTTTTGGAACTAAAAAATAAAGGCAGACTTCCATGGAATCTAAGGTATAAATCACCAGAAAGACATTCTTGTAAGTAATTATTACTGGTCATCTCCTCTTCCTCTGCAATTTAATGATGAGCTCACTAAGTGCATCATGAAATAGCAGAACTTTGAGGCTAAAAGACAGAATTATAATGTGTATGATTTCTTTGCCCATACCTTAAAATGCTAAACGTTACTAAGTGGCAACTTTAACCTCAGGTCTTCACAAGCACTTTCACAAACAGCAGGGCATGTGCATGAAGTTCAATGTAATCACATATGGTTGTTGGGATAGATTTGGTTCTCTTAAGTGCTAAGTCATAAATGTACAACACTGAGTACTGAGGAAGGGAATTGCAGCTGTTAAACCAACACGTCATATTGCAATGCTGATAGATGGCTTTGACAGTACAAATTATTGCCATGAGTGTTAATGACCTGACCACTAAAGTAAATCATTGCAGTTGTATGTACATAATCACAGTACTTCTCAGTAAATGCATTTCACTAAATACATTCACAATATTTATATAAGTCCATAAGGATCTCTCTTCTCATAGAAGAGGACAGAGAAAAGAACAAAATGATGCTATTCAAAAAGTAGAGTCAGCATCCTTCAATTAAAAGAATAAAACCAGTTCTTTTGGAAACCATTGTACACCATGAAACTCATGGGCTCAGTTAATTCAGAAGGAAAGCAAGAAAATGAAAGGACAGAAATGCATTGCATTATTCTCAGAAAAGTTCAAAATTCAAATACTAAAAATAAGAATAAATGGGCAGCAAGGTCTTGAACACCAATTTCTACTGAAAGGGGGGGGGGGGGGGGGGCTGCTTATTTTTATTTACCCATATTTCCAGTTATAGTATTATTACTATTAGCAAATTCCTGGGAACCTAAGCAAAGGATATGCTATTGGCAGATCAGCCAAGCACACTGGTTTTTTGTTTTTTGTTTGTTTGTTTGTTTCTGGTAAGAATAAAGCATCATCTGTGTCAAAATTTGCTTTTCAACATTTTACATATAATCATCCCGTCACATGGTCTAGGAAAGTCTGTAGTTTGAGATCTTTAAGGGTTACTGAAATATCATGTCCAACAGTCCCATCTCTCAGAATTGGAGACATTCATCACCTTCCCAAATGTACCATCTCATAAAAGAGTTGTTTATTGTTTGAATAGAATTGATATATTTGCACCTTTTATGTTACCTTGCTCTGTCTGCAGTTCAAGATTTAATGGGATCCCTGATCTGGAAGTGAACAAGCAAAAGGGAAGGAAACTCTTGAATCCAGTGCCAACCAGGTCTATCATATACTCTGATTCCATTCCACCAACTAGGATAATTTTTTTCTTGTCAGGATTCAGTTGTAATTATTCAGCCTTCATTCAACCTAGGTTGGGGGTCCCAGAGGCTGACAAATTTGAACAAAAACATTACAAGGTTCAAAAAAAATAGAAACAGGAAGATCATTTTGTAAGTGACACAATTTAAAACAACTATTTTGCTCCCTTTCTATCAATAAATATATTGAGTGAACACAAAATGCAGCAGAGCCCTGACATATCTCAGATGAGAGAAACCTTCCAGCAGATGGTCAGCTATCTGTCACTGTATCGTCTCATCTTTCATTAGAAAAGTCTTGTAGCATAAAAGTAATTCCATCTACCTCTGTCATGATCTGCAACCATATTTTCAGTATTTTGCAGCAGAAAAAAAAAAAAAAATAAAAAAAAGACTATTGCATTTACACATACTAGCCATTAATGTTCCAAAAGATATGCAAAGAATTGTGCCCTGAAGAATTAATCCCATGACCACATCCATCCAGATGGACCCTTGCTGTCACATAGACTAAATAGCAAAGACTCAGGCTTAAAAGCATAATTGCCACAATTTTATGCACAGTCACTACAAATTAAGGGTGTCACCTGTCATAGCCATCTTTGGCTAAAAATTGATAAATACATGCATAGATTTGTCTCGCAAATTTTGCTTGTGAATACTTTTTCCATTTCACAAAGATCTTATCTGATTCTAGAAACAACTGATAATATAAACTATGCCTAATCTGAAATGTTGTTTTTCCAGTTACAATGATGCCTAGCTCCACCTTATTTATGTATAACAAAATAAAAATTGACCTCAAACTGATATCTATCTTCTCCAAAGCCAGACCACGAATTTTCAGGGTTTTTCAATGATGCAGCAGTTAAGTATGCTACTCTTCTTTAAACTAAAGGGTTTATTAATAGCTATAGAAAAGGAGGATGGTGCTTAAAAAGAGCATCAGAAATCTGCTACAGAGGTTGGACCTTCATGTTGCTACAGTTTCATCTTTCTATAACCCCTTTTTTTTTTCCAGCATTAGGATAAAAACACACAAAGTCCTCTCCCTCCTCACTGCACCCTCCGCACACACACACATTTTACAACCCCAGGTTCTGCTTCAGAGACCTGTATTTCTGTTTTGAGTCCCCAGCCACACAGGTAAACATTGTACTTTTCATTGGATATAAGTCATTAAAGTCAGTAAACAGCAAAAAATGAATAAAACAGCAACTTACGTATTTTTAACACCTCTGAGTTAAAACCACTTTGCAATAGGGAAGAAGAACAGATGCTCATTTCTAAATGCTAAAGCCACCAGCTGGGAATATGCCAGTTGTAACTGCTGCCATCTGTTTACAACTGTTCTTTTTACCTAGCTCTCTGAGATTCATATCTGAATTCATAGCCATACGTTTGCACTAGGAAAGGGCAGTGGGAATAGTATAAGCAGGAATTTTCCCAAGTGCTCTCACCTTTATTAAATAAGAACTTTCAGTAATTACTGGTCTGCAAGATCTCTGTGAAATGGTAAATCAGGGACAGTTTTTCCAGGATTATATGGTGACAGAAGTTGTTTAAAAACCACTTCTCATTATTGCTTTCCCACATTTCATTTATCCTATTTACTTTCCCTCTGCTGCCTACCCTCTCGCTAGTCAGGTGGAAGTTGGGTTTATAGCTGTAGGTTCCTATAGGGCTAACTCAGCTTCTTATAGAAACAAAGCATCTTGTGCATATGCCAGTATCTGCTGCTCAGGTTCAGCTGCAGTATTAAGTTGCACAATGCAATTAACACCTATTTTTGTGTAAACACACTGAGACATCCCTTGCACCCATGTTCTTATATTTTTGTCTGACAGAGACCATTCAAGATGGCAGTGAAGTACTGATCTAAGTACAATATGACATATATGTCAAAAATTCCCTTATCAACACCCACAAAATCCTTTTAAATGAACAAATCCCTGCTTTGTTAGGTTAGAGAAAACTCACATTTAAATATTCCACTAAACCCTGTCATATACAGTTTGCACTTTTCATGGCAGCCACCTTTTCAACAAGCACATGTACAGAACCAGGATCTTCAATAGTTAACCACAAAATTTGCTAATACTTGAGACAAAAAGCCAAGATTTGTAGCTGGCCACATCTCTACAGCTCTGGCAACTTTTCTGGGATGTTCACAGGGGTGGTTTGGCCCAGCATACTGGCAGCATCTTAACTTCTTTAGGGATTCACCTGTATTTCACCTAACCTATTCACCTGTATTTTTGGCCTAACTCAAGGCACTAGGAACTGGTAAAGAATGCTGTTATAGGACTCTCTGTACTTACTGACCTGACTATCTTTTAAAAGATGGCATTCCAATTTTCCAAAGATATGTGTATGTTTTTTGGTGGAGCTAGTGGCATCAGTGATACTGAACGTTTAGTTACAAACAAACTGATTATTGCTCTCATTTCTCTCTCCATATTTTCAATTTAATGCAGCCTAATTGGTCTTTTACATACACACACACACCCCCCAAAAAAAAAATTCAGCTAGAACAAAATAGAACAAATTCACTGCTACATTTGAAGGCCTGCCATCCTCTCTTTATCTCTCTCCAGGAATAGATGGGGGTAGAGAGGGCTAAAATGGTTTAAGAACAGTGGGTCAATAACACAATAATCAAAATGACTTAAATATAAAGAATGCCATCTCATTTATTCTTCTCTTTCTTGTTGCTATTTTTCACCTGAATGCTGAAGACAAAATTAGCTCCTGAGAAAAATGCGTTTTAAACTGTACTTTACATTCCAATGTCAGGATTATCAGCTAGCAATAAGAGAAGTTAGAATTATTAGAAAAAAAAAAAGAAAAAAAAAAAAAGCTGTATTTCCTTCTAGTTCAGTTTGTGTGTATAATGTTTTTTTACGGCACTTTGTTGCGTCATCAGTCAGTGCCACATATTGTGGTATATGGTCCTTAAGCTAGCAACAAAAGAGAACACAACAATTTTCACATTTGTTATCCTATTTTTAAGGTACCACAATAAGTGGAAAGAGGATGGAAAAGCAAACACCACTTTTGCTGAGTTAAACTAGAACTGGTAGAAATCTGTGGTCAACAAGAAACCAAAGAAACAGCAGAAAATGTCTAAACAGACAAAGGAAGATAAGAATGTATGAAAAGCCTAGGTATACTATCTATCCAAGACATACTCTTATAGCAAAGTTTTTAAGATAATGTGGTATGACCTATTCAACAAGAATTTATGTGGAAAGCAACAGTGATATAAACAATTCATATGAGTTAAGTTACTGTATTATAGAGACTTCACGGTAAGTGAGTGCTTCTGAAATAGTGAATTTGACAGAACAGAAGAAAGATGCTTTTGTAACACTTCTGGCGTTATGTCTCTAAGAAGTCGGCATTCTATTTCTTTTGCTATTCACATTACATTTAAAATGATAGTTTTTGGAGTATAGACAGTAAGTGTGCCCGCTATAGCATCTTAATCTTGGCTTGAGCATCCAAAACAATCTGTGCAACATCAAGCACAATGAGTTGTTGATCAGCTTTCTGGTCAACTCATCCCTGTTTTTCAAGATGCAACCTTCTCCAACCCCCAGGCTTATTGTTGCTTTATCAAAGAAGATTAAACATCATCATAATAATAAAAATATTCCCCTCTTCAACATCTAGAAAAAAGTAAAGCCCCAGGTGCAGTGAACCAGTGTGAGACTAGTTAACGTGGCTGTTCAGCAAAAGTCCACGATGGTGCCAGACGTGCTAAGGAAGAGATCTTCTCAGATTTTTGCTAACGGACTGCATACCATACTGCTTATTGGTCCTTCTGACTCTCACAGATGAAAGCAAGAAGGAGAGAGGAAGAAGGGTTGGGGAAGGGGGAGGGGAAGGGGAAGGAGAGTTAAGGGCAGGGGCGGGGGCGGGGGCGGGGGCAGGGCAGGGCAGGGGAAACAATTTATTTTCATAATCTGATTAATAAATCATGAGGGATTTTAAATGTTGTTTTATGCCATTGCTTTTGGCTACTGCATGACTCTTCTGAAAATTTGTATTATACCTAAAGGTTAAGCACCAGAAACAAATTTGCCTCATGATGACAGAAATGCCAAGGAAAAAAAGTAATTAAAGGAGGAGAGATGTCCCTCTGTAGCCAAAGTCCTACTTCACACTTAAAACAAGATCTTACAGTCCTAAAATGTCAGATTCTTTTTTTGCCCCTTTTTATCTGTCTTTAAAAAAATTGGAGCAAGACAAGTTTTGAAAGGGGCAGAATGCACCACAAGAAAAGCTAATAATGAAAGCTGTACAGCTATGCAATAGTCCTCTTGAAAAAAAAAAAAAAAGAAAAAAAAAGTCAATGAATATCAAAAACCAGGTACCAAAGAGCATATTGACAAATTATAAATGCTTAATGTGAGAAACATAAGTGCTTAATGCCAATGACATTTTATCTCTGCAGTAGCATTCTTAGAAACTCTAGAACTTGAAAATTGCAGAAGAAAAAGGTAGGAAAGGAGGAGGAAAGAATTACAACCTTGAAAGATCCTTGAGACATTTAAGACTTTAAGAGGTAAATCACGAAAGGTTCTTGGGGAAACTAAGAACTCACTGGCTCACTAGAAAATACAGTGTTTAAGAAGAAATAGGTTTGACTGATACAAGCAAATCCTGTTCTGCTTTCCCTGAAATATTTTAAAAGCTTGTTGGCATGTTTAAGGCAGAAATGATTTTCTTTCTCTACTAAAACTACATGAAGTACTGGTAGAGGTGCACAGGAATAATGAATTCCTTTAGTTCCACAACCTGACCCACGAGTCTGGGCATATATATGTACTTCATGAGGGCTTCATGACACAGTTAGCAAGAAATATCAAAAGAAGCAAAAACTTTCTGAAAATTTTCTGCAAAAATCTTTTTTTTTTTGGAAAATGAATCAACATGATTCAGTGTTGATTCTCTAATACGAAACAGTTAAAGACTGTGACCTGCATCTCTCAGTGACATGGCCCAATCTTGTAGGTCATTGCACAAACACATAAGGGTTATGGCCTAAGTATTAATTTTTGTAATATTCACAGCTGGTGTCACAGATCATTACATATCCTTAGAGAAAAATATATATTTTTTTCTTTGCATTCATCTATACTGGGAGGGCATGTATCAATATTCAGGGAAGTATTAAGCAAGGCCAATATACTCTAGTTTTTGAAAACTCATATTGAATGTCAAGACCTTTGTTAAAAATTACTCCTTACTGATGCTAAAGCTAGTGCTTTTTTTCTCTTTTGATCTTAATAAATTATTTCTAAAATGGTACACTCTTTAAAATGCAATTCAAACTTGTTTTTTTCCCCAACTGAAAAGAAGACTGAAAGTTTGCCATGCTACTATACCATCAGAGAAAAAATATAAAACATGACCTGGAAAATCAGTTTCTGAAATGGAATTACTCTGTAATTAATGCTTGGGAGAAAAAATTAATAAATAAAGTTGAAAATACAAACTTGATCTGAACTAAAGAAGTGAAAGACATACTGAGATCAGGGAAGATCTACTGCTACAGGCTGCAATAAATATGAAATATTAGTGAGCTAGTGGAGCTACCAGCAACAATTTAAAGGCAGAGCTTCCTAAACATGTGCTATTGGTATCTTCAAGAAAGTACTATAAAATTATTATTATTATTATTGTTAATTAAAATAAAATAATAAAATAAAATAAAATAAAATAAAATAAAATAAAATAAAATAATATAAAATAAAATAATAAAATAAAATAAAATAAAATAAAATAAAATAAAATAAAATAAAATAAAATAAAATAAAATAAAATAAAATAAAATAAAATAAAATAAAATAAAAATGTCAGCTTCCTGGGCAAAAGATAGGAGCTTTTACTGCTTTTTTGTCATGAGAAAAAGTGGTAGGACAAGCAGGACAAGCCTCCTGCAGGGCACAGCTGGCAGCTGGAGCAGCATCACAGTGATAGCAATGCTACTCACTATGTCACAATACAATTTTCCTCTTACAGTAACAGTACCTGAGCAAATGAATTTGAGGAAATCTCTGGTGTAAGAGGGAAGACAACAGGAATACCTCTAAAATATGAAATGTTTTTCCCCTCGCCTTTTTATAGATGGCATTCCTGAGTGGAACCTTCCTAAAAGGCAATGTTTGTCCTATGAGAAGGCTTCTCAGTGTTTCATTTCATGTGGCTCTTTTGAGCTCAATCATCTATTCATAGAAGAGTATTGCAGAGAAAGCAGCAGTTCTGTGCTTTTTTTTTTGCCTTTTTTTTTTTTTAAAGGAAAAAAAGTTGTTAATTATTAACCAATTTTATAGACATCTTCCTGGTAAAATCTGAATAAAAAAAAAATCCAGGTGGACAAAAAAAAAAAAAAAAAAGAAAAACATAAGTATTTTCATAATATATATTTATATTTTTATATATATATATATATATATATTCCCCCTATTCATTGTAAATGAGAAGCTAGACAGAGCATGAGACCAGCAAATGGCAGAGAAAGAGGCACTGTGATTAAAATCAAGAACAGAACCCAGGATTTAAGCAGATGGCTCTAGCAGTGAAAATTGACACAATTAAACTTGAATATAGACTTTCAGGTTTGCTGAATTCATCTAGACTACAAATGCTGACTAAAGAACAACCTAAAATGCATTTAGATGGAGCTTCTCACTGGGTAGGAATGTCCTACTCCTGGAAATGAGCTATTCCAGTTTCTTCTTTATCTGTTTTTGGTTTCCATAACTTTTTTTTTTTTTTAAATCTCAGCTTCTGTTTGGTGCAAAAGAGATGGCACTTTCTGTTCTGTCGTTGTATCTGAATATATAAACCAGTCCTTATAAACCAACCTCCAGCTGCAGAGAGAAAAACACTTGAGGAAAACAAATAAATATATTGTACAATGTTTCCTAAACAGTTTATGAGAGATTAAGACACCATATCTCTAGACTTGCTGTGCCAACTGTTGTTTAACTAACCAGAAATTTCCCCTTTCCAAATAAATATTTTTATTATTATTTTGTCAAACCCTTATGTGCCACCAGCCAGACCCTGTTCAAGATCTGTGTAATGCCACTGAGGTTTCAGAGTTCTATGAAAACTATACGTTACTTAGTTGAGGCTCTGAAAAATTAGTACTTACATTTAGCCTCTTCCATCCATGCTTTATTGCTTTAATAAATAGTTAGTTCTCGATTACTGTTAACCAGCCAGAATTTTTGCTTTAATCAAGAATCTAAGTAGTGAACATTACAAGCCTATGCCAAGTGTTAAAATAATTATGGTAATTTCAAATTCAAAGTGTTTCTTTTTTCTTTTGCAAGAAAGAAAACAAATCCTGACAAAACTGCTCTGAATTGCACCAGGCCTCCCCTCCCCTTATTTCTCATGCTTATGTATTTCATGAACTATTTACCCACATACAGTACAAATGTGAATCATTCTTTCCTTAATTGCCAGTATGTCACTGTTAGGCATACATATGCAGCTGACAGCCTGGCCCACCATTTGCTACAAGGGGAGAGTGTTGAGAAAGCAGCTGTCACAGTGATATCAGTGCTCTGGCCAGGCAGAGCACGCAGACCGGGCATGCACAAATTCCATTATCTTAGTCTCATCCTTAATCCTGCCGCCCTACAGAGAAGGGTTGTTACAGGCTCAGCTAGCAAAGGCCCCAGCTGCAGTCTCCTGTTAGCTACCATCAGCTGCTGGCCATAGTAGCCTCTCTAGGGAACTGCTAGTCCACAGCTTTCATCTACAGATGTTAAATCAAATGTTTTTTCAGATCTTTGGCATGTATTCCCCTGGGACCCACCGACTGGGTTTTATCATGCTTTTAAAGATTCCTATTCAAAATTGGTTGACAGTACTTCTTTTCTAAAGTAAGCTGAAATACAAGTGTGTAGGACCTTAAGTGGCCAGAGCTGCACATACGGGTGGTGAGAGGGGTATTTAGTAGTGTTTGCTGAACATCTTTCATGAGGGAGCCTAGCAGCATGAGGGACTGCAGAACCATTGCATCAGCTAGACCACAGTGCTTACTTGGTTTATTAAAAAGTCTTTTAGGCTCTAGGGCCAATGTATCTAGAGTACTACTGCCGCTTTCTAGCTGTATTAGATGAAGAATCTGTGTAGCCTCATATAATCTCTTTACTTCTTCAGACATCTGCATACTTTTATCATCTCCATTACCTTAGGAGCTGTGATTGGATTTAACCTCCTGCACATTAAATTAGTGTCAGCTGTCATTCTTTGTATATACATTTGTTAAATTCTATCTGGTCTATATGGAGTATGAGGCACAGGCGGAGTAAGTGTATTAAAATCAACCACAGAAAGACTGAAGGGCTTAAAATCTGGAATTTTTGTTCAGATATAGATAGCTAAATTTTTGTTCTTACTGCACTTCTTCTCAAGGCTGATATAGCTGATGCAAGCCTCTATAGCCTTCTCTCTGAGTATTAGGAACACTAAGCTATATAGAACTTTCTCATGCTGAAGCGTTTTTGTTTTGTTTTGTTTTGTTTTTTTCCATTCTAATACCATTTCAGTGATTTTGTGAATTTCCCTGGATTAACATCTCCAGAAAATTATGTTATTTATCTAAAAAATAGGCATGACAAAGACAGCCAGAGAAACTGCAACATAGACATTACCATTTAGACCACTCTTTCCAAAGCAAACACTCCTACCAAGAGAAGTTTTTGCCAATTCATCATTGGCTTCTCTGTTTCAACAGGGAATCCTATCAAGGATTTCCACTCTGCTGCAAGGCTCTTAAATGGATTTGTCTGCTAGGAAGTGACCAAAGATCACCAACATAGTTTTGTTGTTTTTCCTTCTATCATGTCTATGATGACAAAATGCTTTGTGTTTTTAAGATAATGATTGTGTTAGATAAAACATTGTTTCTGACTAACTTTCCTGATATCTTTCTGATGCATATCCAGCTTCCAGCACAGTTTGTTGCCCTTTTCTGCCATCTTTTCTGACAGTTTTCTTCCCCATGCCATACCTCTTGCTGAGGACTTACAAAGATCATCATCCTGGTCACATCTGGTGGCCCTTCATGGGAGTAGTTATGCAACACTTTCCAAAACCATGGAACTTCCTAATCTTCCATGGCAAGTTAACAAAAATGGGAGTTTATCTCTCACTGTGCACGATTACTATTTTAACACATTGATAATGTAGTCAAAAACACACTTCTTGGCCTTCAGAAGCCATCTTAAGACAGTAACAATCTGGACCAATATTTTCACTAGTAAGCTTTATAATCAATGCTTGTAACTCAATATTTACTGCAAAACTGAAACCTGTCATTTGTATTCTCTACCAAAACTGATTTGTTTTTATTTTAAAATCCAGATTTATAAAGGAAGTGTTGCAGATGGCTTGTATCAGGAATAGTGTACCCAGAAGGACCAGGGAGGTAATCATCAGCAGCTGAGGAATCTGGGGCTGGCTGGTCTGGAGAAGAGGAGGCTCAGGGGAGAGACTGGGGGTCAGCCTCCTCACGCAGATATCTAGGAATAGGTGATAGGATATAGTGATAGAACTAGAGGGAATGGCCTCAAATTCACCAGGATAGGGTCAGGTTGGAAATTAGGAGACATTTCTTCTGAGAAATAGTCATTTGGTATTGGAACGGGTTGCCCAGGGAGGTGGTGGCATCACCATCCCTGTGAGTGTTCAAGGAAAGGTTGAACCTGGTGCTTAGGGACCTGGTTTAGTGGGTGACATTGGTGGTTAGGGGATGGTTGGACCAGATGATCTTGGAGGGCTTTTCCAACCTTAATGATCCTATGAGTCTATGATTACGTGTGTGATGACAAAGTTTACAGATGACACAGAACTGTTTAGGTCACATAAAATCTACACATAGCATAACAAAGCCCAGCAGTCAGCTAGGACTATGGCAAATGAAGCACAACAAAGACAAATACAGGGCAGTACACCCTGAAAAGAATAATTTTAACTACACAAACATCTTGCAAAAGATGAAATTAGTTTGTACTATTCAGGAAGATAGATTGGGTGAAGCTGAGTGTACAGTGACAATCCAGTAAGTGTATTGTAAGATCATGACTTTTTTTTGTTATTCCTTACCTGTCCTGAGTAAAAGGCAGTAAAGGGATACCTTAATGTCATTTATCAATTAATTCACAAAGAAAAAAAAATCTCAGGTCACCTTCCGGAAAAAAACTTGTTTCCCCCTTCTCCCCTTCTCCCACCTGGCTGTGCTGTCTGACCTGTTTGGGATTGTCAGAAAATGAAGCAGAAAAGGAAGCAGAAAAGGAAACTTTTTCCCTGGCTTTTCTGGCATAATCCCTGCTGCAGCAAGTCTACAGAGACTATCACGAAGTCTGCTACTCATACAGTTCTCAGGCTAACCCCTGCTTCAGAGTATGAATGGCATGCACTTTGAGTTGGCTAACACAGATCATCCAAGCCATGGAAACCACATTGGAATATTTTTCTTAGCATGTTTCAGGCTCAGGCCATGAACAACACCATGTGTTTTACCGTTATTCTTTTCAAAGTCTCCATATATTAATATATAACATATTTAGGTTACATTTCCATTCTCTTTTTCATAACAATGTGATAAAATTAGCTATTTCTGCCATACAATATAGGCATTTATAACAACTTCTTTGTGTCATACACAAAGGAATACATCTTGCATATCAGCAGCCATAGTTTACATTTGCAGCTGTGAGCTAAGCTGAAAAGGAGGGTTGCATGCTTCTCTTCTTTATTAGAAACTAAAGTGTCCTTTAGAACATTTGTTCTTAGGTTGCTGTATACTGTGGTTAGAGTGGTGACATTCCCCTTCAAAACTGAATGTAGAAGTTGAAGTGTTTTGCTTATGGACCTAAAACATGCCATCAGTGATACCTCCAAACATCAGGGCCATTTCTGAATGTTGCATTCTCTCTCCATCTCGGTCAAATGTCCAAGGGTACGAGCACAGCAAACTTTGGAAATATTTCTTTTTTAATTCAGGGTAGAAAAGAACAGATTTCTTGTTAGATCTGTTTCCGCTGCTATATTGATAAATAGGTTAGGGCTACTGATCTGAGAAAGGGACCCAACAGTGAGACTGTGATGAGATCCAAGGGGATTTTTTTTGTCAGGAAAGCTCGTCATTCCTCAACCTTGTTAAGAAGACTGAGTAAAGACAAGGAGGAAAAAAAACATTTGACGTGGAAATCTGTATCAAAGACATTGGTTTCTAATGCTCTTGGTTACATTTGTTGTTTTTGCCAATTCCCAGATGTGGGATGCAACCTCTGACAGAGACATCAAGATGAAAAATACACAAAAAATACCTAACCAACAACTGAGGCAAGAGATAAAGAGGATGGGAGGTCCAGTGAAGATAACTCCAGCTCCAGCTTCCATTCCTTTCCTTTCTCACCACTCAGATTACTACCTCTAAACACTTCAGTTTAGTCTTCCACTTCTCTCATACTCACTACTGTGCGGCACATGGTGAGCTCTGTCCAGTAAAACAAGCATCCAGAGATGACAGACATATCTGCCAAGGGTTTTCCACCATCCTGATAATTTATAACTACTACAAGGTCTGAAGAAGACTGAAGACAAGCTAGTCCTGTGATAATCCTGAGACAGCATGAGCGAAAGCAATCACACTGGATCTTCTGCCCACTTCCCCCTCTGTTTCTGCTGTGAGGAATGAACAGTGGTGAATCCCACGCAAGACTTTCAGGGGAATGTAATCAGTGTGCTGGCAGGAGAAAACTGTTCTGCAGCAAAATATGACATATTCACAGCTAAAAGCAAGTGAAAAGGTGAACACAAAGCCATCTGAGCAGCGTTGGCTAATTACTCACAGAACAGCATCCACGAAGTCCGCTGCCCAAGATAACTTACACTGCAGTCTTCGAGCAGCTGTGCCTACACTTCCGGGCAGATGTGCTCTGTTTGAGACCCTTCTGTTGTGGTTCTCTGTGTTATATTGAGCCGCATCCCAAATCCCATCTGGGGAGAGACCTGAGTACACAGCTGACGGGAAGACAGGTGGTACAGGCTTGACAAAACTACCAGGGAGCTCCCTGGTCCTGAAGATCTGGGGATTGGACTGTGACTCATGTCTGACAGTATGCCCCTCTTGACAACAACAAATTTTATTTGAGCTGACGGTGGAAGAGGAGGAAAGAAACTCGGGAACCTAGGTGAGATATAAGGTGTCTAAATTTAAGTTTCAGTGCTTCTGGGTTTGCCCCGAAAATGCCAACAAATTTTTAAGTCCACAGAACATGTTCCCCAGACAAAAACAAACAATACACCTTCCTTCTTGAAAAATAAAAGATTAAAAAAAAAAAAAGTCAGCTCAGAGTTCAGTTTAGTTTCTGGGATTCTGGGAACTTGAACATTTCCATGAGTTATTTGTTGTCTTCCCTGTGATGTTACCAATGGTCCAGCACAAAAGGGTAGAGGGGCCACTTGCTTGTTGGTGTAAGAATAGGTATTCTATTGTTTGATCTTTTAAACTTCACAGCCCTGTCCTCAGACAGAGCAGTGCCAAAAGTCTGCTTTTGAGGATTTTATTTATTATTTTTTTTTAGCTACTGCAGTTTAAACTTTTGAAGACAAGGATTTTGTACTAAAGAGAACAGCAATGTCTTCTCTAGAGAGAATGGAAGCTGCATCTCTCTAACATGCATTGTGAATCACTTTAGCTTAAACTGGTCTGTGGGCTTAAATAAATAGCTCTATTGATCCACCTCCTTTCAGAACAAGCTGCATTGTTTCACAATGAGGCATTCTCAGCTCTTGTTCTCTTATCTCCTGTCAGAGATTAAATGTACACTACTGAAAAAAAAAAAAAAAGAAAAGAAAAAAAAAAAAGAATGCTCAAAATACTGTAGAGCAAAAAATTGGTTATTGATGATATTTTGTGTTTGTTCAGTGGTATCAACTTAGAAAGGACCATGCTTGAAATTACAATGTTTTTGCAACTTTAGGTAGCACAGAGAAATCTGTGCTCCAGATACCTCAGGATCAGCATTAACCTTTGGACAGACAGACAAGGTCAAACCAATTTAGAAGAAATAGCTAACAATAATAAGAAATATCTAAAGGTCAGCTACCTAACCTTTACATTATTGGGTAAGGTGCTAGTAACAGTCGCAGTACAGATGTGCTGCTGAGAGAGTTTTGTCTATACCAGAGTAAAAGAAATATCTGCTGTATTGGCTTACAGCTGCCTGTGATGTTGAGGGCAAAAGATGCTACACTGATGAGATACATCAGACTACAACTCTGAAAAGCAAGGCATTTTTTTCCGTTTCCCATAAGACTTCAAGTGCTGCTGCCCTTTTGTGGTGCAACATACCAGGTCCCTCCGCCTGCTTGTCATAGCTCACCCACTGCCATTCTGAAACAGCTTCCAAATTCATATCACTTTTTGACTCCCGGTTGTAATAAAATTAAAATAACCCCTCATGCTTAAGGCAATCCTTGTGATCTCTGAGGAGTACAGAACACCTGCAAGAGGTGTTAGCATGAGTATTACTGTTTACAGAGCCTGAAAGAAACAGAGCCATAAGGATGAATACAGCTTTCTGCAGCAGCAGCAGTTAGACTAAAAAAAAAAATAATAAAATAGAAATGGGAGAAAGGAAAGAAAATCATGTCTGGTGTCAGCAGCCAGAATTCCCTAGGGAAAATAGTAATAATAATAAAATAACTTTTATTTCTTGTCAATCTCTTCATGTCCACACTGTACCTAGTAGTCAAGAATGAGATCAACTGTGGAAATTGGTGGCCTTCTACAGACTGAAGACAGGAAGGAGATTTCCTCTGAACCTGCCGGGTTCTGCACCAGTGTCCTGTGCACCTTCCATCTGCCTCCATCTGACCACCACTGCCCAGAGGGTGGAGCAGAGTGGTGTATTGGAGCACAATGTCCGAGGGCTGCCAGACTGTAAGGAGGAAAAGGTATGGTAAAATATGAGTATTCATGCCAGAAGCCAGACTCAGCAGTCCCTCAGATCCTCAGAAGAGACCAGGGATATGGGTTTTATATCAGCCTTCAGCCAGTGCAGGTGTTTGATACTGATTTGAACAGAAATAAGAACAGGCCTATAGAAACAGCTACAAAATCAGTTCTGTCTTTCTGGGATGAAAAAAGCTTAAATCTGACCTTTCAGGAAGATAATGGAAAGTCAACATCTTTTACTTGACTGTAGGATATGATTCATTACAGATTCAATTAAAATAATAAATAACATTTCAGTTGGATAAAATAAGAGGTCAATGGGTTGGTAAGCTTCTTATGCCACTTTCTATGCACTCCATTGAACTAGCAATGGACAATTCAGAGACTTCAGCTTTGTACAATGGCTGCTACCACAGAACAAAATGAGTTTCTGGTCTGTTTTAGCAGAGGAAATAAGTGATATTTCAAAGTGTCTAACAGCAAACTCTTTATAAAATGATTCAATGAGAAAGAACAGCTCAGACTTGAAGTGATAGCCTGTTTGATGAGTTGGTGGCCGTACTGTGTTCTTCCAGATGGAAGAACCTCTCTTGACTAACCCAGCAGAGGATGCCAGCTCTATGCAGTTAGAGACTCCAAGGTGAAAATGAGAGTAGAAAGTATTCAATTAACAGCAACACTGACTGTCGAGAAAGACTATAAACTAATCAGACAGATTAACCGACATAGTGCCATCTATCTGCATGTCAAAGTACAAAGAAAACCACATATTTTTCTTCTCTTCCATAGTCAGGGAAACTGAGGAATAAAGAGATCAGGAGACTTGTCCAGGTAATTTTTATGTAAAAAGACTTGAAATCAAATGTCGCACAGAATAGATATTCCAGGAAATGGAGGAACAATATGTGGAAAAATAAATAAATAGAAACTGAAAATTTAAAGGTATGGGTACTTTCTTCAGATCATATCTATGCAGTGGTTGGTTAGACAGGCTAAAAGAAACTGAAGAAGAGAAGATAGTGTACAATGTTGATACATATATATCTTGATTTTCTATCATTGTGCTCAGAAGTGGAAATATTAATGGTGGATACTGCTGATTCTTCTGGAAGAGAGGAAATGGCTAGGGCTTTGTCAGAGACTCCTTCCTTTGATACACCAGCCATGTTCCTAAAACACAGGCAGAATGATCTCTGTGCATCACAGGAGAGATCTGCAGTGTTCCTATACATACACTATGACAATACTGGCCATGACAGATGACAATTATTATGTTTGTTAGTCTTCATCAGAAGCGCAATAACAGGGACACATTACTTCTCAATACTGTCATGGTGATAACCATCTTCTATATGTGTTCTCATGTAATTGTAAGAGTTATCAAATGTTTTTCTGTGCCTGTTTCCTGGTTCCAGCCAACCACTTATCCTTCTGTTGAGAACAGCTATGAAAGCCTTGAGCTTACTGTCTTTCTTTGCCTCCTTAAAAACCTCATTCATCTATGTTAGTGTCCAATTACATTGTATGAAGACCTGTCTTGGCACAGTAGATTCCTACTTTTCACTTCTTACAAAATTGTAAATGATTGTACAAACGGTAATTCTGGTGGTGTCTATAAATCTGAGTAATTATGCAGAAGCTGATGGCATCATTGTATCAACCTCCTGACTGTAAAATCATGACTCTCCTAAGAGAATGAGGAGTCAAACCTCATCAAGCTTTACAGCTTCCAGAAAATGCTACTTAAGAGCATCAGCCTGAAGTTACTGTTACAGAGAAATAACTGCAGGTGTCTTCCATGGCTCTGTGCAGAGTCCAGCTAAAGGAGCCTTGCTCCATGTTATGATTGCATTGAATAGGTTGGATTTCTGGGGACTTCAGTAAAAATAAGGGAAGAGAAAAAAAGATTTGTGCATCACTAATTCCATTGATTTTATTAACAGAGGAGCCTCTATTACAGTAAGAAATGGTGAGAGTACCCTGAATCAATGCTCCCACCAGCTGGAGTCTAAATACCAGCAACGCAGTGGGGGAATTTCTCCAGTCTTCCTTTGTACTTGGAGTTTCTCTTTGAGTAGTCTATCTGCATATCTCACATGCTTTAATCATTTTCACAGCATTCATATTATCTTTTCATCTGCATATTTATCTTTAGCCTACATGGTTCTAGCCAGTTACGAGCTTGTATTTTGTGTGGAGTAGCTAGTAAAGCAGCTCAGCATGCAGCAGGACACAGAGCAGCAATACAGGGAGCAGCAGATAATGGTGAGCCAAGTGACAGAACAGCCTCTGCAATCTGCAAGATGTCTCATCATCACTAACACAGTCAGCCCACTCTTTGGCTTGCAAGTCCATGCTTGATGGTCAACAACTAAATCATATCTTCTAGTTAGAGCTTTGGCCAACAGGCTGTGCATTGCTTAGAAGGGGGAAAAATTCTTATTTTAATAGATCTAATAGAAAATCAAATAAGCTTCCAGAGTACAGGCTGTCCTTACTTAATCTGCATGTAACAACTATCTAAAAGACTGTTTTAATCACTTAGATTATAGGATAATAAGCAAAGGGTGTAATTTCGTTGTGTATATTTAGTCATTAGGTCTGAAGGAAGGCACTAAGATAGGAAAAACTACAGAAGCATTCAGAACATGAAGATGTAACAATGTTAAAACCATATAGTTATTAGATAACTTCTCAAATGTGAAAAGCAGATCCAAAAAAAACATTTACAGATCAGGCTGAATCCTGACCTTCACTTTTTGTTATTTATTAGACCAGAAATTGCAAGCCACTATAAAAAGAACACAGTCATTTTCTGTCCCCTTTTGGCAAAGTGTGGCTTTTCCTGATGTAGCTGTAGCTGCATATTCCAGAACTACAAAATAAGAAAACAATAGATGTTTTGACATTTTAATGTTATTGCATTTATTCTGGATTGACAACATGGACAGGCAGACACTTTTGAAGAACTAACTATTAAAATTGTTACAAAGCCTTAAAATAAGTCCTATGTTGGGAGTAAATGACTATCATTTGTTGCTCTGTGTTGTTTTGGTTGATGTTTTTGTTGTTGTTTGTCTGTCTTATTTTATGCTTTTGGTGTTTGTTTTGGTTTGTTTGGTTATTTTTTTGTTTTGGGGGGTGTTTTTTAATGGTGGCTTTTTTTTTTTCCCCAAAGAGAAAGCCATTGTCACCAGTAGTTTTCATGGAATGGTCCTCAGTCATTCTGCACTTTCCTGTACCCTTTTTATTGTAAAATGTCAAGACTGTGTGTTTATAGCATCACTCATGACTATGGCAGGTGGCTAAGTCTTGCTGCTACTTCTGTCTATATGCTTGGCACCTAAAAATTGCTGATGGAAGCCTCAGCATTAAAACCTAATATCTATACTCTTTGAGGTTTGAAGACAAGGGACCTCAACAGAAAGCTACCAAAGTTAGCAAAACTTGACCCTAGTCAAGTGTTCCCATGATAAGTTGAGCCTGTTGGCTATCAGTCCGAAGGATGGCTCTGTGCCATCTCACTTCAGCTTTACTCTTCCCATGGAATTTCATCTGTTTTGTTAAATAATGCTTTATACATTCTATACCTACACTTTTGTAGATATATTTATACTTAACGTATATATCCTTAAGTGTATCTATATACACTATATATGCACTTATATATATGCACACATATATTTTGTGTATCCATATAAAATATATACTTTTAAATTTTTGTACACTCCTTTATATATGTAAAATGTATAAAGGATAAATGTATAAATGTATGTATACACACACACACACATATAAATGTATTTATTTTTATTTTATAAGCACCTTGTGGTCTAACAGAAACAGGCAACTGGTCAGAAGTTGTCCTGAGAGCACACCAGAGCACTTGGAAGCATGATATTTTACAAAATGGCAACATTCTGCTACCTCCCCAGGGACAAAAAGAGAAAGCATGAATGAACCAGGTGACAGGAAGGAGGTGGGGATTTCTGGGGTAGAAGGGACATTCGGCTGCTAGGAGGGCTTCCTGACACTTCTTTATTGTGGATAAATGTTGTCCTTACACTACAGATTTTCACTAAAATCAGCAGTTCCAGTGTTCACATGCTTTGTGGGCATTCTTGGCCTATAGTAACTAAGAAGTTACATATTAGGACTCTCAGGGACTACAATTACAGTCAAAATTTCACCTATGCTTCAAAGTGCTACCACAATTGCATCCTGACATTGTCATTTAGCTGTGCAAAACTGGCTGTTAAAAGGCTGTTAAATCTGTGTTCTTCCCAAGTTGTCCCACTGATAGCAGTGCACTGAATTTAGACAGCTCCCTCCAGCTGGACGCCCTCCACCACATCCTTCCCTTTTGAAGGTTAAAACTCCCCTCAGCTTCAGTGAACACCAGGATAAGCCAATACGGACTCTTGTCTCCACAGGAGAAAAAACAGCCCAGGATTTAAGAGGTTCATAAACCTAAAACTCCCTTGCACATAACCTCCATCTTATATTTCCAGAAAGCAATGAAGAAGGACTAGCAAACATTGTACTGTGGTAGCTGCAGCTGCAGAGGAGAATAATCAACTTCCATTAGCACATGTGGGTGGTATGCAGGTCCCCATGAATTCAAGGAAACAAAATCTACAAGAAATTATTTTTGTCTCAAATTATCATTTTATATTATGATTAAAATTCTGTATTTCTGATGGTTAATGAAAAAAAATGTAATTGTGTTCAGCTTAAGAAGTTAAAAACAGTTATTAGAATTATGTGCTAGCATGTGTCAGCTTTTATTCTTACGCTACCCATTGGATTATTACTATGATCAGCAGTGCCTAACAATCCCTACTCAGAAGAACCTCCAATTTTACAAAGAAACAGAAACCTCTAGAGAAATTACTCGTTTTAGATATTGGCCTAGCTGCATTTGTCCAATTAATTGTACAAAAACTGTATAAATATGTACATGCATGTGTATATACATCAGTGTATATAATTATAGTATTTTTGTTTATCAAGTAAACCTTAGCTATTACTGCTACTAATTTATTATGGTTTACTGAAAGTGTTACATTTCAGGAGATTTGAAAGATAATATTTATGTGGGCTAAGATTACACAGGTGATTCAGTATTCTCACTACATGTGCTACTTCACTACCAACAACATGTCTTTAACAAAAAATCAGTCAGATTTGAGAAATGCTGTCTACTAACAGATTTTCCAGTATATTTCCAACCTGTGCATCCACTGGTGGAAGAAAAAAAAAGAAAAAAAAAAAAAAAAAAAGCTTTTTGTCCACCATGTCCCAAAAGCATGCCCTTCCGGCAAGCCGTAAACATCCCAAGATGACAAATTGGGTTGTCCTATGGGGATGTTTGTCCCCCACAAGGAGGAGCCTCCTACCACTGTCACTTCCAGCTTCTTTGTCAAGCTCCTGAATGGCTCAGGCTCAGCCACTGGAGATGCTCCATTGAACAGCACTCCCAGCTCCTCATCAGTAAACCTTTCCATAACTGCCAGTCTTCAGGTGGGACAGGAACCTTCCTCATGGTGTGAGAAGTCACCAGCTTTCAGCCTTCATCATGGCTGGAGTTTCCAATGTACAACTTCTTAGGCAGAGACTCTTCCTGTCCTTCTTTTCCCTGACCACATCTGGAGATTTGGGCTCTTGAAGCTGCAGAGAATTGCAGAAGACCCAGTCAGCCTCTTTTTCTTTCTGATGCTGTGCAGTCTGCTGACCTCCCCCAGCAGCTCTTCCACTTGGTGACACAGCTCCTCAGTGACTGCACACCTCCTGCACCCCAGCCCCAGCAAAAGACCTTCAGTACTTACAGCAGCCTTAGACTTGCAGAGCTGCAGCCTCCTTCTAAAGCTCTGTCTCAGTCCAAGAATGAAAGGAAAGTTTCTCCAGAGGACCTTGCCCTTACAGCATGTGACCACCATAGGTGGAGGTGGGTATGTGGGGCAGAGAAGGTTTGCTGGCCTCTACTTTGTACCTGGCTTGCACGAAACTAAACTGCTGCCTCTGTCAGCTGTGATTTAGGTCTGGCTCTTGTGCAGGTTTCTCCCTAGCATGGGAGGGTGTTTGGTCCTGTATAATCAGGCCAGCATGAGCAAAGGCTGCAAGCACCCCTTCTCAAGGACAGCTGACAGTTTATTAGAAGATGCTAGAGCTACCCTCACCTTACCTCTATCCTTGTCCTTATCCAGCTGCAGATGAAGCCCTCAGGAATCCGAAGAATCCCCCAATGATCCTGTACAAAATGCCCAGAAGTTCAAGGAGATCTCAAGATGAATTCAAAGAAGCAGAGCCCAAAAACTGCTGTGCACACTGCTGCATCTATTAATATACACCTGGAATTTTTGTGTAGATTTTTAACTGCTGTTTGGAATTAATAGACCCTTTTGTAATTTCCCAGTTCAGTCTTCATAGATATGACAAAAAAGTAGGTTAATACACAGAAAATCATTAATGAAATTCCAGCTCCAGTCCTTTCTTTTTTCATTGATGCATAAAAACTGAATCTCACACTGAGTGTTAGTTACAAGCACTGTTACTATACTCCTTCCACATAAGGCTCAGTCCTGCAGTAATACATAGTAAAAGGCTTAATGTCCACTGCCTTCATCATCTGGTCAAGTCAAATCGATGGCACTATTCATGGTAGTAAACACTGTTACACTTTTGCTTACATAGATCCATTTCTGAGATCTAACATTAAACACTTGCATGGCCAGTATTATATTCTTTGCTTTCATGTACTGCAGCATTTTCCCCACTACAAGTGAAGAAAAAAAGGCCTGTGCTGAGGCTGTGATGCTGTCTGTAAGTTGTTGCCATTGCAAATGCAGGAGTAGCTCGGGGGTCCTGAGTGCAGCAAGGTAAACATGGACTCTTGTTGAGATAGCACAGCACTTTTTCACCATCTTTTTATTCCCCTCCAATAACAGTTTTAATTTATTTTGTTTATTTGCAGGATTGTTTTTTTGTTTTGTTTTGTTTTGTTGGTTTTTTTTTGAAAAGGCTTCTAGTTTTACCATGACTGTGTGTGGCAGATCCAGTGCACAAGAAGTACATGGTGTTGCATCTTTTTCAGTCATGCCTCTTTACTCTCAGTTTCATGATGCTACTCCTGAAATAGCTGAGGTCAGTCAAGGCTCCTGTGCCTCTGCCTCTCAATTCATTCATTACGTTGAAACACCTTGACCCATGGACTTCCAAAGATTTTGTTTAGTCCCCCCAGTGCCTGAGCAGTACAGTGGTTAAAAACATCTGAAAAAAAAGGCAGAGAAAGAAAAAGGTAAGAAGAAAAAAATGCACTCCCCTTTGGGGAAAAAAAAAAAAAAAAAAGGAATTCCTTGTAAAGTGGTTTTTTTTCTGTAATTTTGTACCTACTATTTGAAATCCTAATGGGAAATTGGATGTAATACATTGGTGAATGGCTCACATGGCTTGCAGAGACTTGGATTTATGTCTCGCTGGGTTTGGACTTGATATAAACCCTGCCAGAATACTCTGAAATTCTGAGTTTAAACAATTGATGGCAATTGATTTTCCACTCTTTCTGCCAACATTTGGTTATTTGCCTAATCACATGGCCCTACCATCTGAGCCAAAGTCAATAAAGAATTTATTTATTCATTAGATTTTGTGGAGCTAGAATGTTATATTGAAAAATTACACTTAGGCTGAAAAATAACAGCATCTTTGGCAATAAATGTCATGCACCTACTGTGATTTTAGTATGTGTTACGAAAGCAAAATTTTAAAACCCTCAGATAAAGCTTGAAGATGAGCCTGGCTAAAGCTTATTGTTTTCTTTCCTGAGGTCTTGGTTACATTTGACCAATAAGGGACTTTCTGTTTTTGAAAAGTTCTAATGCTGCATGTAAGGTGTCCAAACACAACTCTTAAACAATCTGAATTAAGTGTTGTTGTGCATAAACAATAAGTATGAACATCCATATTCTAAACAACAGCAATGAAGCAGACAGGTATTACCGCACTAAATATGGAATTAAGTAAGGTTTTCTTTCAAATGCAATGGACTCCCTTAGGTAAGATCTTATTCTTCTGTGAGACAAAAACAAACAAGTGAAGATTTAATTCTTGGTTTATTTTTATGCTAATGTAGTACTTATACACATACATATATTTATACCTACAAATAGTTATTTACCTGTATAACTGGAAATAAAAACACCAACACTTTGTTTCCTTGGTGACCTTCCCTCAGTTCCTCTGAGAGGAATGTCCAGAATGGTTTTGTAGGTTTGGGATTAATATATAATATTGATTATAATTTTGTTTTTGCAAAGGGAGAAGTTAATTTATGGCAGGAGTTTCCTTTCCCCATTTGGAAGATGCTGTGACCTTCTTCATGTCCATAGGGACATAGGCTGGGATCTAGGCAGCATTGGCTTTAATCTTTGATTTGCTGTCAACATACAGCATAGCCTTGGGCAAATCAGCACACTCCTACCTCAGCCTTCATCTAAAATCTGGAAATAATGATAATTAGCTCTTTTATGCACACCATTGTAGCAAGGAAAAAAAAATGCATAAATGTTATTACTTACGCATTGCCACTTACAAAATAAACTGTGGCAATGAAATATGCTCCCATGTCTTTCTTGATTTATCTCTTAGGCAGGCATGAGGAAAACAAACATGAGCTTTCAGACTTCACATATTGAAAATAGCACAGCCTGCCTTTTACAGTCTGTATTTTTCTCATTTCTTTAGGCTTTCTTATTAATAAGAAACTCATTTCTATATTAAGATTGACATTTTGAATCAGGAGATTATAAGATTTTTACTGTATGGGAAAAATTAAATGATTGACTATCTCAACATTTTCATTTTACAAATACAAAATGCAGATTTCACTGATAAAGCACTAAAAGCACTGTTGAATCTAAATAGTATTTTCTTTCCACTTTTTCAAAACAGGCAGGAAAATTAAGTGCAGGTTTGTGTGGCATACAAGTGAGCACAATTAAGGAATCTCGTATTGTTGTCTTCTGAATAGACTTGTCACATTACTATTCAGAGCTTTTGTCTAGTGACAGTGGAATATCAAAAAGATACTGCATAATATAGCAAAAATCCATTGTGCCATGAGATCTAATCTTTGTCTGCATGTAATTGCCTTATTAAAAGATTTGCAAGCTTACTTCTTCTGTGATTCTGAAGTAAGCCAAAAAAACTGTGCTGTTAAAAAAAAAAAAAAAAAAAAAAGGAAACAGTCAAAGCTTCCGAAACTCTAAACCCTGTGATATGACAATACTGTGTAACTCAAACTGGAAATTAAAATTACAGCCCTCTAGTACTGTAGCAGTGATACAGATGCTTCTGGTGCTTCTGGTGCTTCCCACCTCCTCTGGGAGCCCGGCAGGCAGTGCCAGAGGAGTGGCATATGTAAACACGAGAACCCCATTTATTCTGTACTAGCGTGGTGTGGCACCTCTTCTTCTGCTCACCTCTTCGTACCTCTTGACAGCCTCCAGCAGAGCCTGGGTGAGGCAGGACCCAGCTGCCCAGCCTCCCTGCGGGCAGAGCAGTGCTGCAGCCCCGCAGCACCTTTCTGCTGCCAACACCCATTACAAATTTTTGGCTTTCATAAATAGCACGAGTGGATGAAATATTTCTCTCAGCCCTTCAGCCCATTTCCTTTTATTTATTGTGATGGTTTACTTTTTGATGGTGGAGAAGGCATGGGACTGCTACCCTTAGCAACCAGAAGGATTGCTTTCTTATCCGCAGATAAGGCAGCGAGGAATAATACAGGCATCCCTACGCAGGGCTGTTAATTTGTCTTGTGCTCGACCTATGTGGTGATTTTACTCGGGTGGGCAGCCAAGCTCCACCACAACCGCTCTCTCACTCCCCCTCCTCAAAGAAGAGCAGGGAGAAAATACGATGAAAAGGGCTCAAGAGTTGAGATAAGGATAGGGAGATCATGCAGTAATTATCGTGACGGGCAAAACAGACTCAGCATAGGGAGATAGTAAGATTTATTGCTTATTACTAACAAGCTAGAGAAGTGAGAAACAAAGGAAAGAAACCAAAAGCACCTTCCCCCCTTCCACCCTCTTCCACCTCCTCACCCTGAGCGACACAGGGGAATGGGGGTCATGGTCAGTCTATAACGCTTTGTCTCTGCCGTCCCTTCTCAGTCACTCTCGTCCCCTGTGCTGTGGGGTCCCTCCCACAGGATGCAGTCCTTGCTGATCTGGCGTGGGCTGCCCACAGGCAGCAGCTCTTCAAGAACTGCTCCAGATATGGGTCCGTACCATGGGGTCCATCCCTTAGGAGCAAACTGCTCCAACCTGGGTCCCCCACGGGCAGCAGCTCCTGCCAGGTCACCTCCTCCTGTGTGATCTCCTCTCCACAGGCTACAGGTCTGGCCCGGAATCTGCTCCAGCAGGGATCCTCCACAGGCCGCAGTCTCCATCAGTGCAGGTCCACCTGCTCCACCGTGATCTCCTCCACGGGCTGCAGCGTGGAATCCTGCTCCACCGTGGTACTCCATGGGCTGCAGGGGGACAACCTGCTTCACCATGGTCCTCACCACAGGCCACAGGGGACTTCTGCTCTGGCACCTGGAGCACCTCTCCCCCTCCTTCTTCACTGACCTTGGCACCTGCAAGGCTGTTCCTCACTCCTCTCACTCTCCCAGCTGCTGTGTAGCACAGCGGTTTTTTTTCCCTGTCTTAAATATGCTCTCACAGAGGCTCAAAACAACATCACTTATTGGCTCAACTCTGATCAGCAGTGCAGCCCTTACCTAACATGGGGCAGCTTCTAGATCCTTCTCACAGAAGCCACCCCTATGGCCCCCTGCTACCAAAACCTTGCCACGTAAACCCACTATATTCCACCCCTCACCTCTGTGAAAAGCATATTTAAGAATAATCACAATATACTCTTACTTTACAAGTGTAACAATCTTCACAAACTTCACTAACATCAAAAAGAAAAAGAACTTCCCACACCAAAATAAACATAACATCATCACAACACCAATGAGGTGGACAATTTACACACACACTACTCCTCGTCCCTTCACCACACTAATATGAAACATATCAATCACAATTACTGCTTTCTTAGATTCTTCACAATTATTACATTCATAAAAATCATCCAGTCCATGTTTTGCCCATTACTTCTCACAAATATCTTCCTTATCTCAAATTCCTCGTGCCCCACATTAGGCGCCAAAAAGGACTGTGGTGGTTTTACTCAGGTGGGCAGCTGAGTTCCACCACGGCCACTCTCTCACTCCCACTCCTCAAAGAGGAAGGGGGAGAAAATACGACACAAAAAGCTCAAGGTTTGAGATAAGGATGATGTAATTAAAGGGAAAGCGAATGGGAAAAAAAATCCGCATGAAAGCACAGAGAAAAGGGGAAAAAAAAAAGTTATTCTCTACTTCGCATCAACAAGCAATGTTCAGCCACGTCCTGAGAAGCAGGGCCTCAAAACATGTAATGGTTGTTCGGGAGGACAGCCCCCTCCCCCATGGGAGCCCCCCTTTTATTGCTGAGTGTGACATCGTGTTATGGAATATCCCTTTGGTTGGTTTTTGGTCAGCTGCCCTGGCAATATCCCCTCCCCATCACGTGCCCACCCCCAGCCTGCTGGCTCTTGGGGGCTTGGAGTGAGTCCTGATGCTGTGCCAGTACTATGCAGCAATAGACACAACACTGGAGTGATACCAGTGCTGTTCTAGCTACGAGTGCAGAGCACAGCACTGTGTGGACTGCTGCAGGGAAAGGTGACTCCATCCCAGACAGACCCAGCACAGCCTAGGCACACCATTCTCTTAGGATGACAGAGGAAAAGTCAGTCTCATTGTTCTGTCTGTCCTAGGTGTCATTTCAGAAACAATAATTACTTTAAACCTTTGGCTTCTGTACTTATTTTCACCTTTAGAATTTAAAAACATTGTGTTTGCAGTGATCACACTCACAAAAAAAGTGGACTTATTATAGAATCTAGCCTGAGGGCATTTTAGTCCTTGATAATTATATTTTTCCATCAAGAAAAGTAAGGCAAATTAGATAAAGATTTTCTGATACTACATCCCAATATTTAACAGTACTGTGCATATCTACTTCCAGAATCACAAAAGTGCACTCATAACTCAAACACAATGAAGACTGAAGATTAAATGTAAGTGCTTATGGGTTATTCATTTAAACTTCTTGCCATCTCATATAAATTAAAATGATACAGGTACCTTATTTTTCTCTTGGTCTATCTTAGAATTCCAAAATTTTTCCCTGCTTTTGTAGTATAATCAAAAGCAAATTAAACCAAATGTCTACCTCACACAATACTGAGATAAGCACATGAGATACCTTGTTGTGTATAGATGGCATATGAAATATGAAGCACAGTGCCTTAATATATAACTGATAATCTTACTTTAAAATGGCTACCTGGAGTTTACTTTTAGTTAGTATCATTAAGAATGGATTGAATAAAATGTAATTATAGATGTTATTCATAAGTCATATAATTTACACTTGCAAGGGAGACTTTTTGTGGCCAGAAACTGAACATACTGTAATGCAAATGATATAGTTATGTATTTCTTAATTTGCATTTCGTGTTACTATGTACCATTTGTAGCCTACCATAGTAGATAGGACCCTACAAACAGGAAACAATGGTTGTGCAAGGAGCACAGTGTAATAGGGATCCTCTAAATCTTGGTTTTCATGCACAGTGCAGTTTTCCTATGGCAAACTACTGACAGCTGAGGAAGAAACATGTCCTGGGGAAAATAATTTGAGTCTTTTTGCTCCAGAATTGTCTGGATATGACTTTTGCACCTGCTTTTGAAAATGCTTGTTACTGGCTGCTGTGACGAAAGTGTGAGTGCTGTGTTTCTCAACCCAGGAGTATGATAGGTGAGTATAAGAAAATTCCTCATTAGGTCTCATTCCCTGTGTAAACGTAGTAAGAAATTGACCAAACTAAGAGAAGAAAACAAAGTTTCTCTCTCTCTCACCCCATCCATACACATTCCTGTCAGGTGTTTCTCTGACAGGCATATCAGGTGCTGTCAGCGATCATCATCAGTGTCTGAGCGTTTTTGTGGGCTACCAGAAAGAAGGAATAACACTGCACAGCAAATCCCATCCCCACTGCCACCAACCCCACCAAAAATGTGTCACCCAAACTCCCATCTCCAGATAAGCTGAGAGTCAAGAGAAACTCAAGATAACTTGACAAGTGAAGAATTTTAAAAATTGGGGATTTGAAAATATATATATATATATATTCATCACCCACCTTCTTGTGCTGATGCGATGGAGACATGATCAGAATACGGTGGCCGAGGCTCAAAGTCCCACAGCTGTCCAGGGAACTTTTTCCAAAATAAAATTGGTAAGAATTTTGTTTGCGAAAAGCAACCACAAGATATACAGGTGGTCTGCACACATAAATCAGGTTTTGCTGAACAGTACTGAGGTAGTAAGGTCTAAAAAAAAAAAATTAAAAATTAAAAAAAAAAAAATCTGGAGTCTGGAAGTCCTAACTTCTGAACAGGATTCTGTTCTACAGTGACCTGGCCAAGGACAGGTCAATGCACACAGGAACATCAAAAGTTTCCCTCTCAAATGCTCGTAACAACTGTCTGCCTCATTGGAAAATTATAGGGACACATCAGCTATTTGTACACTTCCCACTTGTAATGCACTATTAAAATACTAAGCCTATTTAGAGACTCAGCTTTTAAAGTCTTTAACACTTATTGATCCCAAACTTCTCCGCTATCTGATCCTCCTCTGTGATAGGCAGTTTGACAGTTTTGCAGGCAGAATCTACCAAATGCCATGCCGAGGGCCTTAGCTGCCAGCAGAGGAACATTTCAAACCAGGAACTAAATGTCTGAACGAAAGGTGCCTTCTATTTCTTTTTCTTTATCATTCAGCAGCTCTCTCTCCAACAACTGTAATTATCACCCAGGCAGATGTGAAATGTTTGAGGACAAATAGTTGACATTTAAATATTCTATCCTCTCATCAGTAACTCTTGCTCAGTTTGATTGTCATCAAAATAATGAAGTGGTATCTTTTAACTCTTACCTACCATTTGAGAGACCACCTCCCTCTTTTAAAAAATTGTGTCACTAAATATTCACTCTTTATGGAAAGATCACCATATTTTTCTTGTAGCAAGAGTTTTCACAGAGTTTTTTTTTTTTTTTCTAACTGCAAAAGACTAAATTGAAATAAGACTGAAGTGCTTTGTGTTACATTTATTTAATAATTAAAATAAAATAAAATAAATCAAAGCAAAGCAAATAAACAACAGAGAAATAAATAATTGTAGAAGAGCAAATGGACAGGATATTTGCAAACCTATCTGCAATGAGGCCAGAAAAATTCTGTAACTTGGTAAGCCTGAGTCCCAAACAGCAACCACTGCAGCAATTGACTTCATTTCTGAGCGATATGCAATCATTTTTATGCAGGGAAAGCTGAGGGCCTGACACTCAGGTAGGGTAAACCAGCCTCCCTTTTAATAACTTGATTTAACAGCACGTCAGAAATAAGCTTGTGTGCTAGTTAGTACACATCACAGTAGAAGTATTTCAAAGTATTGACTGTCTCTGTAAGTGCAAAGACTTTACTCTAGAGCTTTAGGATAATCTAACAGCATGAGGAAGGTGGCCTGGAAAGAGTTACTACTGGTCTAGTTACACAGGAGGTGTTAAATTTCCATGTTGGGAGGTACAGAGGCAGCGTGATTCTGAACATTTTTGAGATGCAGATTGCAAAGATACAGAAGTAATGTCAAAGGTATGAACATTAGGTTGGATCTAGTAAGTCATAAACCCAGATTTTTAGAAGTAATCACTGCCTAAGTGAGGTTGGAGTCTGGCTTTCAAAGGATATATAAACCTACAGAATCTGTAAACATCCAGTGGTTTGGATCTAAAGGCTTCAAGCCTGAGAAATAAACATGAAAAAGGACAAAAGCTAAAGGACAGATTGAGAAAGTGGGACTAGCATAACAGGTATTTCACAGTTTCAAAATGAATAAGCTACTACATTTTTCATGTGCACTGCAACAATAAATTTGTGAATAAGTGTATCTTTGTGACCCTCGGAGAAAGACATAAAACTATTTAAAAATATTGGAGGGATTTCCATGCAATTATATTGCAGTTGTCCATAATACAGTATTAAATAAAATATATTTCTTCTAGTCAGCAAAAGTTTTTGGCATCTATTCAGTTAGGGATTCAATACCTGCAACCTCCCTTACCAATCAGTGTTAAATGGACTTGCAGGTATGCTTTATTATCCACACTTAGCTTGAATTGTTCTGTCTCTAGGATGAATTGTCTGATTTTTTACGTGTATTTCAAATGGGGATATATTACCAGAAATGTTTTGCTAGCATTATACATGCTGAAGATACAGTTTTCATTTTAGTCTTGATTTTTTTTGTCCTAGGTTAATGCTTATCACATTAAGTATATCTGATTCTATACTTATTCAACATATAACGTATTAGTACACCTAAGACTGTACAAAGTCATAGAATCCTAGAATGGTTTGGGTTGGAAGGGACCTTAAAGACCACCCAGTTCCAACCCCCTGCCATGGGCAGGGACAACTCCCACCAGACCAGGTTGCCCAAAGCCCCATCCAGCCTGACCTTGAACGTTTCCAGAAATAGGGCATGCACAGCTTCTCTGGGCAACTTGTTCCAGTGCTTCACCACCCACTGAGTGAAAAATTTCTTCCTTATCTCTAATCTAAATCTCCCCTCTTTTTGTTCAAAGCCATTCCCCTTTGTCCTATCACCACATTCCCTGACAGAGTCCCTCCCCGGCTTTCCTTTAGTCCCCCTTTAGGTATGGGAAGGCCACTGTAAGTTCTCCCTGAAGCCTTCTCTTTTCCAGGCAGAACAACCCCAACTCCCTCAACCTGTCCTCATAGGAGAGGTGCTCCCAGCCCCTTGATCATCCTTGTGGCCTTCCTCTGAACTCTTTTCATGAGGTAATAACTAAGACAAGGCCAATAGTGAATCTTGCATAGAAAGTGGTAAAAAAGATCTTCTGTTTCTAGCAGGGTTGTTGCTATGATAACTTTCAAATAGGCATAGAGTTTTGAATTGACAGAGAGGTTGCTCGCCAACTCTAACTACGGCACAATGTAAATTCAGACATATTTAAATAAATATGCTTTTTAGTAGCTGTTTTGAATTACCACCATCAGTTTGGATGGCAGCTACAATGTATGAGCCAAAATAAAAACAGTGGGTAGAATAAAGTGGTGCAAACAGGTTGGCATCTGCCAACTTGCAGATGCTGCCGTTTGCTAACTATCTGATTATTTTGGCTGAACATGGCATGTATCCAAGGCAAACCTTTTAAAAAACAAACAGAATGGAGAGCATAATAAAAGACTAAGAAATATAGAGTCCATGTCTCCTACTGTGTAGATAGAGATCTTCTAAAGGGACATCAAAACCTTTATCTTTTAGAGATACTAAAGAATCTACATTTTTTACATACATCTTGGGATGTTCTCCAAGAGCCCAGAACCTTTCAAAGATATTACCATTTTTGCCATTCCTGTTAATATTAACACAATATTATGGATGGAGCATCAGGAATTTTGGAAAGCATGACTCTTCTTGATTAAGCTATTTGTAAACACAAATGTATTGCTTAATTAAGCCATCTTGAACTGTTCAGATCTGTCATTTACAGGAGGAGCTTTGAATGGCTTCAGTATATTAAGGTGTTTAATTTAATTTAGGAGTCATAAACCTACCAGAGTTTGCAACCAAGACAGCTAGACACAAAGGGTATCCACACTCATGTATAACCCCCTATGTTACTAACCTCCCAGCCTTTGGCAAATTATGACCAAAACCTCACAGAAGAATTTTTCCAGGAATTACTATTGTTGACCAAGTCAGCAAAAGCAGCAGTTGATTCCTTCCTCACATTGTGTGCACCCTCATTCTGCAGTGCTGAATGGCAGAAGATAAAGTGAACCACTGAGCTGTAATCACATCTCTACACTGGTAGCTTTTGCACAGCCACAGGAATAAAATGCAAGTTTATGTTGGACCCTTTGTATAAGGCTGAGTTAAGCTTTGTTGCCTCCAGGGAAATAAATATTGCTATAGAAATCAAAGAGCAACAGTTGTCCACAGTGTCCACAGTACACAAGTCTGAAGAAGGAAATCTTGATTTTGTAAACTGAATAGGAATATATTTCATCTTCATAATACATTTTGCATAGCATAAAGTATTTTGAAAAGGCTCGATTTAGGTTTTTTTGTAAACCAGCATAACTTTATTGAAGAGTAGATGGAGTGGCACCATTGCACTGCTTCAACCCCTATTCCAATGCAGGAGAAAGTATAAAAAACATCAGCTGATGAGATGCAGTGCTACGAACAACAGAAAAGAAATACATCTTTACTTCTGTATCACAAAAATAAAAGAAGAACAGGAAAAAAAAAAAAGTACATTTTCTGCTGACCAGGATGCTCTAACATTAATTAATTTGATTATCAATTATGAAATGCATACACATTCCAACAAAATCATACAGAAGTATGAATCTGTGTAGAATGCCAGAAACCTTCTTAAGTGCAGTTATCAAGAACCAATTAACAGGAAAAAAAAATAAAAGTAAAGATAAATCTTGAACAGCAGACTCCACCCCCTCAAACTAAACTCTGTGTGAACAGATGTTCTCTGCAGTATGCATTAGGTGTGCAAGAACTTGGGTCCTGCTGAACCAACACAAAAAACTCTGAGTAAGTGATCCATTGCACAATTTGCCCTATGCCTGGGTTCTATGCCTGTGTCCTATGCCACACAGAACAGCAAATGCAATTTTGCAATGCACTACTTATGCAGAATTCAGGTATTTGGTGCAGTTCTGCCTCAGTATAAGACTTCATAGCAGAAGGGGAGAATTTATGGGTTATGAGAATTGCAACAGTTCTAAAATTCAAGTGGTATCTTTCCAGGTTTTTTGATGTTAAATTATGAAAGATTTTATTTTATTTTATTTATTTTGTTAGTGGCTGTTAAATTCAAACTTGTAAAAAGTTATGATTTTTGTAATTGTCTGCATTCCAAATGTGTAGCAAAAGAATATATCAAATGTCAGTTTGCCAGTGAGGTATTATTTCAACACATACACAGCTAATCATATGAACTGATCTAGGAAATCAGGGCATAAATTCAGGTGAAGCAGATCATGAAAACATCAGCTTGTAATACCCATGACCCTTAACGTATGCTAAAACCATTAACACGTTCTGCTGTTAGAGGCTGACATTTACATGCTTCCTTCTGATGCAACTTTTTGCTATTTTCCTATTTTCATTTTTTTTCACTTTGCTATCTGAGACCATCTTTTAAAATCATATTCTCAGACTTCCTGCAAAAATGCACTTTTATCATCCTTCACATTCTAACTAAATCTATCTGAAGAAATATTTATATACTTAGACTCTCAAGAACTGTTCACCTTTTGGACTAAGTTTCTGCAGTAACAGATCCAAACCAGGGATGGTATCTCTAGCTAAACCCTATCATAGTACTTTTTATTTCTCCTTCATAAAGTAAGGAGGAACTATTCAAATTATCCAGCAGAAATGGAAATGACTCTTATGTACATACTTCCCAATAGGGTGAAATCATTTCACAGAAGACAGCTGAATCAGTCAATGGACAAAATAATAAAATTACTCCATCACCACTTGCATATCATTTATGTTAAAATCAGATTCAAACCTTATAGCTAATAGTGACTGTAGCAAACCTAACTGGAACCTTAAAATGATGGGGGAAATAAAATGAAGGAAAAAAAAAAAACTTTCACAGTCTTGAATAATAATAAAAAAACTTTTTTTGCATTTTCAGTCTGCCTTTTTTAAAAACAGTAAATTTCTTTTTTTTTTCTAGTTATTTGTGAGCAAATTTCTATGTTGTCTGTCCATCTCTTGCAGAATGCTTTCTTGGAACATGTCCTTAAAGAAACCAAGTTCTTAGTTTTCTGTTTGATATGCACGTTTACAGTCCTCACAAGTCAAGGCTCACACCATCGCTGTTGGGATCTCATAGCCTCCAGCAACAGTTTCCTTCATGGTATACCAAATAAACACATAAATACAAATAACTACTAGACAACGAAAGGTGTTTGTCTTTTGCTTTGGTTTTACTAAGTGTATATGGAGGTTATCAGTCCCATCTTACTTTAGGGAAACTTGTGCTATCTCAAAAAATATGCACGGACATTTTCCCTGATTACAGTTTTCAAATGTCTCTTTCATTCTGGCCTGAAGCAGGTGACATGGTTACGACTGGTAGCAATGCAAACCACAGTGGCAGCACTCCTGTCACCCCAAATTACTGCACAATACTACCCAGGTTGGTTCTGCCTTTTGTGGATCTTGCCTAGATTTATACAGAGATAATGAGGGACTCTTTATCTAATATGTGTATGGGAGGGGAATATTTGCAGGACAGTAGTGATTCCATGAAATTATCCATACATGAGACAGTGATCCCGATAGAACTAAGCTGAAACCTATTTCTGCATTCTGATGCTTACTTGGGCATCTGAATCATGGATACATTGGCCACATCTGAAAACATGTTCATTTCAGGTATCTGTGGACTTTATAAGGATGCAGATGGCTTAGGCAATGTGATTACACTAAACCAGTAGTATCTGAAATAATCGTCATCTAAATTCAAGGAGAAATATAAAAAAATCTATGGCTTATTGCCTGTTACAAAAGTAGGTGTTCAAATTAAAGTCTCACAAAAGGTCTGAAGGGGGCTGGAACAAATGGAAATTTACTTGTGTTTTGAATTTGTGTATTAAAAATTCCTTTATGTATCCCAACCTTCCTCCTTCAGAGTATCCATTAGTTATTAATAATCTCCGTTATAAGCAAAAAAAAAAAAAAAAAAAAACAAACAAACAAAAAACAAGAAGGAATCTTGAATAGAGAAAAAAATCTTATTTAAGGAATTTCAAACTTCATTCAGAGCATAGAATCATAGAATCATTAAGATTGGAAAAGACCTTCAAGATCATCTGGTCCAACCATCACCCTACTACCAGTGTCACCCACTAAACCATATCCCTAAGCACAATGTCCAACCTTTCCTTGAACACCCCCAGGGACAGTGACTCCACCACCTCCCTGGGCAACCTATCCCAATGCCTGACTGCTCTTTCTGAGAAGAAATGTCTCCTAATTTCTAACCTGAACCTCCACCTGAAGCCTCCGCAACTTGAGGCCATTCCCTCTTGTCCTATCACTAGTTACCTGTGAGAAGAGGCTGACCCAGAGCTCCCCACACCTTCCTTTCAGGTAGCTGTAGAGAGCAATAAGGTCACCCCTGAGCCTCCTCTTCTCCAAACAACCCCAGTTCCCTCAGCTGCTCCTCATAAGCCTTGTTCTCCAGACCCCTCACCAGCTTCGTTGCCCTTCTCTGGACTCGCTCGAGCACCTCGATGTCCTTCTTGTAGTGAGGGGCCCAAAACTGAACACAGGACTCAAGGTGCGGCCTCACCAGAGCAGAGTACAAGGGGACGATCACCTCCTTGGTCCTGCTGGCTGCACTATTCCTGATACAAGCCAGGATGCTGTTGGCCTTCTTGGCCACCTGGGCACACTGCTGGCTCATGTTCAGGCGAGCATCAACCAGCACCCACAGATCCTTTTCCTCTGCACAGCTTTCCAGCCACTCTGCCCCAAGCCTGTCATATTGCATGGGGTTGTTGTGGCCAAAGTGCAGGACACAGCACTTAGCTATGTTGAACCTCATCCCACTGGCCTCTGCCCATTGACCCATCCTGTCCAGGTCCCTCTGCATGGCCTAAGTATCATGAGGCCATTGATTTGAGGTGGGAAAATTTGATTTAGAGGGAACAGTACAGTATTTGTTCATGTTAACCCAAAACCACAAGTTAATCAATGGGGTCTCCTATGTATGCATGGAAAGCTCATTGTCTTCCAAATTAAGCTACTTTTTCAACCTGCTGTGAAGAGTGCTCTCTGAGCACATTAATTGTTAAACATTTGGCCTTAGGAAGAGATTGTTGTAGACTACAGAGTAATAATTGATTTTTCCTCCTTTCTGTTTTACCTGTGAATATGATTTTTGAATTAAATACAATCATAGACATGGGTGCTGAGGTGACTGTTGAAATTAACAGCTCTTGTTATTGATCCTTCACACTTTGCAGCCACTCAGATTATTCAGCACATTACTGCCTGGCTGTAAAGCCTACCTGCGGCCAGGTCCCCAGATAAAACCCAGCACCACCTGCACAGCACCCTACCTTCTTTGTATTCCCACACAACCCACTCACACCATTCCCAGTTTACTCCTCCTCAAAAGCTTGGTCAGTCAGTGTAGAGGGTGCTCAAAAGCCTGACCTCAGCAAAGTGACCTTGGTCAGGTCAAGCCACCAAACTAAGCTGAATCACTAAAAAATCATAGAAATGTTAAACAAATTTGATTGAAAATTTGGATTTTCTACAGAATGTTAGGAGCCTTTGTCTCGGGTGGCAATCTTTTGTGATGTTGCATCAAAGAATTCTACATAATAATAAAACGTACCTGAGACAGAAAGCTTTGTATAGGCATAACTATGCAGAGAGACTGATGCTTCCCTTTGGTGGGTACCTCAATTGCACAGAGCACTAGCTAGATGAACAACTGTACCTATATAAGTTTTTGTAGTTATTTTATTTCTTTCTGTTGTTGTTGTTGTTTGTTTGTTTGTTTGTGTTCTATTTTCAGTACATTTTCCTGAAGCCTTTTAAGATGCCCAATACCTATCTGAATCTGCAATAGATGCCTGCATGCAGGGAAAAATGAATTTGTGCTTAAAATGCACTACAGCTGCAAAGGCCTTTTGGATCACATTTTTTTAAAACACATAGTAAGATCAGCTAAAATTCTTTCAGGTTTCATTACTGGAAGCCTAGTGATGATGGAGATATAATTTCTCATTGATTTTGACTGGGTTTATGCATTTACAAAATGCATGCTAAAAATGCCTTTACCTCCTAAGACCAAAAAGACAGTAAATTAAATTCATCCTAAGATGAATTGAGTGAATATGAGTGAAAGGCACTTTGACAGTAAAAAAACAGTTTTACATTGGAAACAAATCACTTGAACTGTTACCACCCCAAAGCATGTCAGTCTACTTATCTGTCTTTAAATTGTATTAACATAGTCATAGTATCTTTCTCTGCCTAAAGCCAAAGACTTGTCTTCAAAAAATCTATCTTTCATCAAAATGTTTGTAAGTTTATCTTGTAAAGGGAAAGAATGGAAGTACATACTCCCTCTAAGACTACATCAAATGAGCGTGGAGAACGGGGTAAATTTCCTCCAGCAGCCACACAGTCTCCTGGTGACGACTGTACATTCATTAATCTGCAAATGTAGCTGCAGTCCTCATAATGAGTCTGCTTCCACTTCTGTGCAGTGTCCAGCCCCAGAGTGGCTAAAGCAATTCCTGAAGGAGAGATAATGTCCTTTGCCATGCAGATAGATAAACAGGAGTAAACCACGTACAGATCTTTCTCTGTACATACAGAGAATGTGATCTCTGATCATATACACATCTCTCTCTTTTTTCTTTTTCTTTCTTTCTTTCTTTCTTTCTTTCTTTCTTTCTTTCTTTCTTTTTCTTTCTTTCTCTCTCTCTCTCTCTTTTTCTCTCTTTCTCTCTTTTTATTTTTTCTTTCTTTCTCTTTTTTTCTTTTTTCTTTTTTTTTTTTTTCTAACAGATGAGAAGTGGAAGGATGAGGGAAACAAAGGCAAAGTTATTCCCTAGGCTTAGTGGTGTGGATCAAATGCTTCTTGTTTATTGTTATGACAGCCAAATAACACAGCCCTTCAAACTGTACCCAGTGTGGATAGCAAACATTTTCTTAATCAGGTAGGTTATATCCCATCCCAACTTTCATGTTCATCTATTCACTTTCTGCGTGAAACCTTCTTTTGAGCTCATACTCTGTTGACTGTAAACTACATTGTCATGTAGGTTCCGGTATTTTTGCATTTAGTGGTGTTGTTTCTCATTCCTAACTGAAAGCAAAGCCTACAAGGATAGCTGTGGAGAACTCATACAGAGCACCAGCTGGAAAGAACAAATTGAAAGTTAATGCACTTCCCATCTAGGTGCTCCCAAATGAAAATGTAGGCAACTGTCTGTAAGAGTTTTTGGCATATTTTTCCCCTTCATTTCCTTGAATAACTAACTCTTGAAGGAGTGGGGGTTCGTGATATTGGCAGTCATAACATCACAGAGAGAAACAAAATAGCTTTGCTAAGGCAAGAGAAATGGCATCTCTCTAACCACCATGAGGACTTGAAGCAGGGAGAATCTCCCACTCACCTTTGCAAGAAGGCTTGAAGTGGAAGTAGTGGAAACTAAATGATGTTGCATCTATATTATTAAACACTGAAAAGTGTTATGACAATGATTGATAATACTGATGCATCATTAGCTATTGACACAAAGACGTCACGATGTAATGGTTTTGTGGCTCTCTGTAGTACTGTTTGATGACAAGATGTATCTCCTGCTGCTAAAGGCTGAGAAGTTCTGCATTAAGAATAAGACGGTATTCTATTAATAGACAACATTTTTCATACTTTATTCTAAATCTACTTTCCAGATGGTACCTAAATATCTCCAGGCCCCAGGGCAGAAGAGAAAATTGGAAACTGCTTATACAGAATCCTAAAATGAAAGAAGGAAACAGACCAACTCCTGTCTTTGCAATTAGGAGACTCCCATCATAACCCACAGGTGTGACTGTCACTTAGAGGGGCATTTCAGCTATGCTGGGGATGGTAGACCAGAGTCACCTAAGATGTCAGGACACGTACAGGGCAGAAAACCTAGGCCATCTCATCCTGGCAGAAAGCCAACCCCAAACATTTATATTTTACTTACATTCATTTTACACAGTCGAGAAAGAAGGCAAAATGTTTTGATCCAAATCCATATTCAACAGTGAAGCCTGTATTTTATTTCATTTTGATAATACTACTAATAAAATTAAATTCTTGAGTATTTATTTACAGAACCAATAGATACTCAGCAAGTAATATCTAGAAGTAAGTATGTACACATGAACTGAAATGAAAGATATTAGCCATCATCCTGGAGGACATAATGAGAAAAACGTAGCAAATATATTACATTCTGATGGTATTTGCATTGGCTGATTAAAATTTGAGGGCATGACATTTGCGTAGCAGCTAATGAGAAACTAATTGTTCTGTGTTTGTCATGTTACATAAATAACATCGACCTAAAAACACAGATTGTGAGAGCATAAAATCTGTTGAAATGCTGAGGACAGATATCCCTACAAGAGATGTAGTTCTGTTAAGAAGGAGGCAGTTTTATTAGAGGAATTTTGGCTTCAAAATGTCTCATGATCAAACAGTGTAATGACCCAAAAGCTGAAACCTTGCATCTGTACTTCACTCAAGCTCATCTACCTGCAATCTGGTATAAAATCCACCAGAAAAGCAGACAAACAAAAACAGCTTCCAGTAAGAAAAAGAATAAAAAAGCCCTCATTCAGAAAGTTAAATCATCCATGATAATAACTATGATGGTAAATTATCTGATCAATTGTTACACTCAAACACATTTCTCAATACATCTGTTGGTTAACCAAAGGGAAATCTTTACCATATACTACTTTTTTTGGGAGGGGGAGGTTCATTGCAATTTTTTTCTTACTGTGGAGGGATGGAAATCTCAGTGTAAAGGACTATTTTTGCTTTTGTTTTTTTCAAACATGTAATCATCCTGATCATAATTGCTGAATTCCAGGCAATGTTGAGTAACCACTTACTTTCCAAATGTTTCCTGTAACTTAAAAGTGGATGAACATGGCAAGTAGGATGGAAATACTCAGAAGAAATAAAAGCAGGATAAAGAAAAAAAAGCTGTATGCAATCCAACACCCGCCAAAGGATATAGAAATGTTTCCTTTGACTTCTGTAGCTAGCAGAACATACCATCAAAGGAGCAGAGTGCTTGTAAAGGCTGAAGAGAAATTAGGTACATTATGAAATAGGCAGAGAGAGAATAATATGACTTCCGAGAATTATTTGTCCTTGCAAGTACTAGGGTACTCTTGCCTGGGCAGTGTTTTGGAACAAACATAACGAGAATATACTTTCTAAAATAGATTAAAATAAATAAATAAGGAAGTAGTACTCAATAAAACATTTTCTTACTCTTGTAATTTCTTCAATCACAAACTGTTCTGTCTTTTCCTATATCCCTGCACAAACACCTAACACCAATGATTTTGTAATTGCCAAATACTTAAGAACTAACAGCTTTGCTCTTCCTAACATTTCATACCAAGCTATTATCCCTAGTCATTGCACACTGGATCTCAAAATAAGCCTTTATGGAGCAGCAGAGCAACATTTCCATGTGGGCTGGGTGTGGAATGAACCTCACCCAAACTCAAGTCTTCACCTTTCCGTTCACAGATACTTGTTCCTGTAGAAGCTAGCATACTGACTTACAGGGAAAACATTAAACTCAGCTGTCATCTTTCAATTCTCTGGCACAACCAGAATTAAAAACCCAGGTATACAGACACGACTGTCATTGAGTCAGCCAATTGTATGTATTTTTGTGCATGTGCTATTTTTTAAGCATACATTTTGTTTATGTACTTTTAGGAAATAAAATATCTTGTAATGTTTTGTGTTCTGTGTATTCTGAGAAATGCAGCAATATACAGACTGTTCCTTCAATATTCTTCAGTAGATACAAGCATCTCAGCAATGTTAATAGGAATATATTCATGGTGCTCACCATAGGTGGGGAAATGAAACAGAGATGCTAAAGGAGGGTAAATAAAGCACTTCCTAGAATTTTAAAATTTCCAGAATTCAATACTGTAGCATATGCCTTTTCTGCACTGCAGCCATATGCCTTTGGAACAAAAAACACAGAGTATACAAGGTCCCTAAAATGCATATAGGGAAAAAAAAAAAAAGCTTCAGGAGAGTTGTTTAGAAACAATCTCAGAATAATGCTGAGGTTAGAGACCAGAAATAACTTTGGTCTAATGTGTGGTAACAAGGGTATAGTTATTCTCTCTCTTCTTTCCCTTGTTATCTCCTGAACCTTAAAGTCCTTACAGCATACTGTAAGCATACTGGCACAGCTTCAACAGAAAGGTAGGTAGTTCCTACACCCAGAAAAATTTCTAGCCAAGGTGGGAGTTGGGAGACGTGCCCTTGAACATCCCAAGACTAAAAATCAGTTCCCAAAGTCCTTCCATTTCCTACTCAAGTTCTCCCCCGGTAAAGCATCACATGTAAGATAGGCAGCAGCAGCAGCAGTGCCAGACCCACTGCTGTTTACTGTGAAGGACCAGGTGAAGAAGAGGTTGGATAATCAAGGAGCAGGATTACAGAGCTGTCTGTCCTCTGCAGCATGGCTGAATGGAATGAGCCTCCAGAGTGCCCAAGGCACCTCTGTGCTAAGAAGCTTTAGCCTGAAGGTCTCAGGCAGTATTTAGGCATCTGGGAAAATGAATCTGTCACCTAGGAAATGTTCACTTCAGACAAGGAAGTGAAGCTAAGCTCCCCCAGGCTGCCTCAGAGCAAGGCAGGTTTTAGATTTCCACACTTTAGGCATCTGCAATCACTATCCTTGGCATGTTCGCTCCCTTCCATTTGACTCATCCAAAGAGGCTCATCGTAAATTCCTGGAGAAAAACCTTACTGATGAAGCCACTGAAATAGATGATCTAAATATTAAGCTCATCATCAAAGCTCTTCCTAAGGTTGCGCAGTCTGGTGAGAAGAACACTGAGCTGGTTGTTGTGAGACAAGATCAGCCACTGAAGATCCTAAGCCCTGAAGAAACTGAGCAGTGTGCTGCTGAAATTGAAAAATAAAGGGAAGAAAATGAAAAACAAACAAAAACAAAACAAACAAAAAAACCCACAGAATTTAACATCATGGTGAATGATGCTTAGCTGCTTGTTTTTAATTCAAGCAATGGATTATTCTGTATAAACTACATTTAGGCATTCTATTTATTTATGCTCTGCCTCTCTTGAGACCTACAGTAAAGCTACTGATTTGCTTTAAGTTCTTATTTTAGAAAAAAAGAGAGAGAGAGAAGGAGTTAGATCTTCTCACCTGGAGAAGAGCAGGCTCAGGGGACACCTTGTCACAGTATTCCAGTACACAAGGGGTGGCCAGAAAGAAGATGGAGGCTCTCTCTCCACAGCGAGCCACGTGGAGAAGAAAAGGGACAACAGTTATAAGTTGCATTGGGAGAGGTTTTCTCTTGATACAATATTTTTATTTTATTTTTTTATTGCGAGAACAATCCTTCACCAGAACAACCTCCTCACGGACGTGGTGGAGTACCCACCACTGGAGGCTTTCAGGTTGCAGCTTGACATGGTGCTAGATCATCTCATCTAGGCTCCCTTCTCCAGTGGAAAGTTGGACTTGATGGTCTTTCTTGCTCCCTTCCAGCCTGGGCTGTTCTGTGGTTCGGTCACTCTATGATGCCATCTGAACATCATGAAGCAAAGGAACAAAGTGCAATGCTGTGCTGAGACAGAGCTCAACCATAAGAAAGGAGCTCAGGTCTTCACTAAACAGTCCGGAACAGCCTTGGGTCAACTCAGGGAAGTTACAGAGATGACAGGAAGGAGAAGAAAGCCTCGAGTTCAGGTTGTGAAGGAAGGGCAGGCAGCAAGAGGCACCCAGAGTTGTCTATTCAGAGGTGTTTGAGGTTCCTGGAGGGCCATGGGTCACGGGCTTTAGCAGGGGGCTGACATCAGCCAAGAGGAGAAAGGGAGCCTCAGCAGTGGGGGGCAGCATCTGCCCAGGGGAGTCCTGCAAACACAGCACTTTCTGTCTGAACGTGAGTCCTGAGCATCATCACACCGCAGGGCCTTTGAAAACACCTGCCCCTCCTTGTCCCAGAGGACTTTATTATCCTTTTTTTTTCTTTTTTATTTCCTTTTCTTTTTCTTTTCCTTTTTTTTTCTTTTTTTTTTTCTTCCTTTTTTTTTCTTTTTTCTTCCTTTTTTTTTTTTTTTGGCCTGCATTTACTACAGCTTGGGTCCCTCCCCCCACCCCTTCTCTTGGTTCCCCCCCACCCCTTGCCTTGGTTTCCCTGCCGGGTCCGGGGGCGGGGGAGCGGTGCTGCCTCGCCCACCGCTTCTCCGCGCGGTGGTTTCAAGGTGTGCTCGGCAGCAGCTCGGGCACTTGTCGCCTCCCGGCCTCGGTGCCCCTTTTTCCTCCAGCGCAACTGTTCTGAATACGCACAAACACGCGTGTGTGCGTGTTTTCCCCTAAGCCCGTGACAAAGCATTATGAGGGCAGAATGGTAAGTGCATTTTTTATTGCAATTTCTTCTGGGATCGGGTTTAAAAATATAAATAAATAATTTAAAAAAAAAAAAAAAAAAAAGGCACGGCCGGCGGGGGCGAGCAAAGGAGGAAACCCGCGCCCCCAAAACCCCGGGTCCCCACGGGGATGCAGTGAGGGGGTCGCGATGCGGATCGCCCCGGGGAGGGGAAGGAAAGGGGAAGAGAAGAGATGAAGGGGAGGGGAAGGGAGGGGAGGGGACGGAGCGCCCGCCGGGAGGGTCCGGGTGCGCGGTGGCACCGGTGCAGAGCCCTCCCCGTCCCCCCCCGACGGCCAGTACTGGATGTAACCCCCCCCCCCGGCTGTCCGCGGTGCTGTTTGGCGGCGGGGGGGGCTTGGGGGAAGGAGGGTGTAGAGGGAGGGGGGTTAAATACAGCTTTAAAGGCAGCGCCTCTGGAGCCTGAAACGAGCAGGGGTGCCGAGAGGGACCTCGTCTCGCTCCTGGGGAGCGCCCCGGTCACAAAACAAGCCGGGCAGTGCAGTTTGCTGTTTTATTTTATTTTGGTTTCGTTTATTTTACTTCATTTCGCTTTACTTCAATTTTTATATTCTGTTCTGTTTTCTTTTATTTCACTTTTATTTTACTTTCTTTTATTTCACTTTTACTTCACTTTCTTTTACTTCAATTTATTTTTTTTCGACTTTTAACTCCTCTGCTTTTTTTTGTTATTGTTGTTTGTTTGTTTGCAATGGATATACCTTTACAGCTCCTTCCTATAAAGTTCAGTTCTTACTATAAGTTTCTTGACCTCGTGATTACTTCAAGTAACTTTCCTTGCCTTGCAAATCTTAGCAACAGGTTAGGGTTTTATTTCATATGACGTTCTGTAGTGTTTAACCTGCACTGACTTTTTTTCTGTGAATATCAGAATCGTTTAAGTAGCTGTGAGTCAGTATTACTTAACTTTACCATTACTAAAATCTGTACAGATAATTGTCTGCAGTGCCTAGTCACTGTTCTGGTAACACTTTTATGCTGTTGGCCATTATGGACAGTTATCAGAATTTACATCTAGTCTGAAGTATATAAATAGAAAACAAAAAGAACCAAAGTCTTCAGTGGGTAAGAAAAAGTTGTAAACTTGTAGTAGCTATATACTTTTTTTTCTATAAGATCATTTCATCTTTAATGAATAAGTCTTTTTTTCTTTTAACTGTCTATTCAAAAGTAGTAACATTTAGCTGAATACTTCCCACAAGTACAGCTGGATGAGCATGCAGGTATTCCAGCTTTAGCTTGCATCAGACTTTCTTCCTTACTTTTCAAAAATGTTATTTTTCTGCTGATGAAGACAGTAATCTGTAAAATACATCCATGTGAGTACTTTCAGTTTAGTATTCGTTAGGGAATACTAAATACTAAACACTTTCACCCTGTGCTGTCTGAAGTTAGCAGAACTACTGCATGTAGTAAACTGTACACATATTTCTGTAGCCATCTTTTTTTGCTGCCCAAAAGGCTGTTTCCTTGGATCCATCACATGTATTAATTTTTTTGTTTGTTATAGCAACCATACAATATGCTGGAAGTGTTTATAATGTTTAAAGTCTCTCTCACTCACGACTCACCGTTTATTTCCACTATTTTTTAAGCATTATGCAGGAGAACAGTAGTGAGCACCGAGACCAAAAGATGTTGAATTTGTCAGGAAACTCACCTAACTGGAAGAAAGGAGACTTTTATTTTCTTGCTGCTGTTCTCCAGAAATGCCATTAATCTTGTGATCAAGACATAGACTTACCACCTACCATTATGCAGCCCACCAGTTCTGCCGCAGTGTGATGCTGCAGTGGGCATCTCCATTTGTCCTCACCGCACCCCGCAGAGCAGGTGTCATGGGTTCCCTGTCGGTGACACTGGACACCAGGCAGAGAGGGGGTGATCGAGGTCCCTGAGGATTGCCTGTGCTGGCTGCAGTGCCCCCTGCCAGAAGGACCTTGCTGCAGTTTTTAGGAGACAGAATCGTGCACATTAGCATGAATGTTTAGGGGGGATCGGGGCAAGGGGTGGGAACTGGTATTTGGAAATGTCATTTTCTCCATCCCCCAAAATAATAATTTTTTATTTTTTGTTAACCAAGAGCATGTTTTGCTATCATTGAAATAAAAAGAAACAGGTAAATAAATAGGTAGAAACAGGAAGGAAAATAATAAACAATAATAATAATAATAATATAAGAATGCAAAAATCAAATTTAACACAAACTGCAGATAAAAGGTTTTGACAACCAATAAAATTGGAAGATTCGGGGATTCAAGATTTGATGTAATTACCTTGCTTGACAGTGGATATTAATTTGATAATCTGGGTAGATTATACTAGAGGAAAAGCCTTGTGCTCCTCTGTGTACTCATTTAAATATATTGTGTGTGTTACCTTGCCAAAGAACGTACGGATGGATGTTCTAATAGAAGTGTTACTGAAAACTAAAGCAGTGACTGTGAGCAAAATGTACACAGAGACTTCTGCATGATGTTACAGGAAGTGGGGCAGGAAACCCATGTACACATCTTACAGCACACATGTAGGAAATTAGTTGAAATTATTCACATCCATGTGAATATTAAACTTTCTTATTTCAAAATCCAGCCTTAGCATGAAAAGTTGAGAAACCAAATTAGAGGGCAACACCAGCAGTATCAGGACTGCATGAAATGGTAAAGATATTCTTGATAATTTATAGCAAAAGGAAACCTGTTTGTTTCCAGCATCCTGTGGACCATACACCCTCTTGTACTTCCTCAGGAATTTCTAAATGATGCTTTGAGATTATGTATTTACAAAACAGCCTAAAAGGTGTGCAGGTCCATGCTAGTTGCTGGATATCATGTGCCAAAAATGTACAGGGCATGGGATATTTAGTCTGTTAAAAGGAAAAATGTAATTGAAGTCATTTCACCCTGAATGACTTATGAAACAAAGTCGCAAGTACCTCTTGTTTTAGCACCTTAATGTAATTGTTTGTTTTCTGTTTGAAGTGTTAGTACTATAAAATGATTATACAAAAATATACTCAAATCAAATAAACACAGTTCAAATGCTTCCCTATCTGCCAAAGTGTTTGTATGACTTTATTAGCTATTGATTTGTGATACTTTTCAAGTTTATGTTTTATAAACATATATAATCAAAGCATGATTTCATATCAAACTCTTCACTAGTTCAACTTCCAGTGTTCACTAATCATTGTTCTACTCAGAAAAGAGTTCGAAATTTTGTGAATCAAAATGAGACTTCTTTTCCTGTCTTTACAGAAGTCATTTTAAAATAAGATCACAGTTGTTGCACAGTTTCCATGTTTAAGTAATGCAGATCTCTATTAATTAGAAAGGTGAGAAATATTTAAAAATGTATCTGAGCCTAATTCAGGAAGCACTTTACAAATTTTAAGCTTAGTTAATTGCATGCTTAAGACTTACTTTTTGAGGTTTCACATTTGGAGAAATAAACACAAAAAAAAATTATACTGCTTTGTTTAGAAATTATCTGTGTCTTTTTGGACAAATATTAAGTCCAGTTAAAATTCCTAACTTGAATTTTAGCCAATTCATATCAGGAAAGCTCTCAACTCAAATACTCCAGATAATCAAGCATGCCTCTGAAGTTAACAAAAGTTTCGAAATGCTTTTAGAGAAGTGCATATACTTTTGATGTTTCCAACAAAAGTAAGTGCCTGAATATGCTTCAGCTCCATATTTATAAGAGTACTGACAGGTATACTTGCACAAATATACTTGCTTCATATTCATTACAGAGAACTAAACATTTGTGATTTTGCTTAGCTCTTTGAGTTAAATTTCTTTAAGGCTCATTGAAATGCAAGGTATACCAAAATGTGTAATTTAGGACTTGCCTTTTAAGTTACTAAGAGGTCTTTTAAAACCTGAATGCTTAAAACAAGCATTCACTTTTATATATGTTGGTGATACCAAGATCAGTAATTCAAATTTCACATATTCAGAGTCCTCTCCCCATAGAAGAAAATGTACCTGTTAAGAAGAATTTATATTGAAACTGAACCACTTAGGCAGTGGAGAGTGCCATTCACGTAAGCTGTGCTTTTCTTGAAAGTTGGCATTACAAGTTGTGTTGCTTGCCCTGAATGTTGTTTGCCAACCCAGTGATAAAAATGTCAGACCTTAGCAGAAATAGTGCTGCATTCGTTAGAAATTACGGGTATGAAAATTGGGGCTAACATGACCACGGCATTATTTGGCAGACCGTAAGTAGGTTTTATGCCTAGACAAGCTGTTGTTGTAAAATGCACTGCGCAAGGTATTGCTCAGTTTGTTGTTGTGGTGTTGGTCCCTGGCTTTTCTCAAGGTTATGAGGGGAAGGCTCCCTTCACCTGTTCAGTTGATGCTTGCATTCAGTCTGGGAGTTAATGCTCATTTCTTTTCCAGAAATGAAATCTACATAGTCTTCTGCGGCCACAGAAGTGCAAAACTGTCACTCTTCTAGGAGTATATTTGGGTTTTTAGTATAAAGTCCAAATAGTTAATGTCATTAAGGAGGTTGGTATGTCACATACGCCCTCAGTATAAAGACTAATCTAAAGATACTCCAATACCAAGCACTTTTTTCCCCCCTCCAACATCACAATTTAATGTGAATAAAGTGTTTCAGTGACTAATTTCTCTACATTGTGTCCTAGCTGCTATGTTCAGCATGGTCTGGTCAGTCCCTCTGGGCCTGGCTTCACATTTTCTTATTTCCGTAGCCCTACTGACCATTCAGACAATCTGCAAAAGCAATAATTTATAAACAGAGTGGCAGGAGTGGGCACTGAGGTCCTGGGCATACAGGTTGCTTAGTTTTAGCCAGTAAGTCAAGGTTTTGATTCTTCTGAGCTATATGAAGATCTTAATGCCCTTTGAATTCATTTTGTCTTTCTAGTTTCAACATTTTCATTAATGCAGGCTGGGATACTAAATGCAGATGTTGTAAAATTTTTGAATACATGTATCAAAAAAAAAACCCCACATTTAAAACAACAAAAAAATAAAAGCAAAAACAAGGGCAAAGAGAGAAAGACTGGGTCATAATAATAACAAAAACAACAAATACAAGGCCAATCTTCAGGGAAGAAAAAAAGAAACAAGAACAAAACTAATTCCCTGAGTAGTGTCCCTCTTTTGGTTATGATTTGTTTAAAAATAAGTGGCCGTTTGAATCCACATTAAACTGAAAGTGCTCTGGTGGGGTTTTACATCCCATCATGCCCTATGTTGTTCAGAGCATGCGAGCATGCAGAATATGAAACAGATGGCTCAGGAAGACAGTCAAAAAGACCTGCTGGGCCTTTTCTGGTGTTACCTTAAAACAAGGGAGGATGAATAAATGTGCTGTAATTTTTGGCTTTAACACACTATTCAGGAAAGTTCAGTCTTCTGAAGGGATGCTTACTCAATCAAGTAACACGTATCAACTCAGGTATCTATTTGAGAGTAGTGAAACAATAAAACATACTTAAATTGAGATGGATAATTAAAGGGAGAAAAGGGAAAATTGCAGCAGAGAAGTGGGGAATTGCAGACATTTGTTTGATGTTCAGCTCATCACAGGACTAAATAATACAGAAAAATAAATTTATTCAGGAGTTTTACAGGCCATCTTTAGATATTGTTAGGCACGGTATAGTAGAATCTGAATCCCCCAGTCTTTATTTTTGTGTTTTTGTTGTTGTTGTTGTTTTTAAATTACAATTTTAGAGGTCTCGCTATGGAAATAACAGTTGCGCCCTCAAGACCTCCTTCGTTTTGGCATCAAAACCTCAAAGCACATAGTACCTTTGAGCTAAAAGCAAACTCTGTGTTTCATACTAGAGAATCTTAGGCACGAAAATCAGACACTAGTGTATAAACTAGAGTTTATAGGATGGTGTATTTTTAGGAGATATTTGATAGACTGAGAATATATGCATGCACTTTTTTGGTGTTATAAATAGTACTCAATCCAAATCCTTCATCTTCTTGTCCACAAAGATTTTTTAAAAGAAGTTCTTTTTTTGGAATCCCATTCCTGCAGCTGCACGCTGTCTTTTTATAACGTTAACTGAGATAAGTTGTCTTAGCACTTCAAGTCAAAATTACTAAAAATTCTTCATATTCAATTGTATTAAAAAATAAATTCCACCTTTGGGTTCCAAGCTTATTGAAATGATGATTTATTTGCAGAAGCTTGAATTAGTAAATAACAGAAATGTGGACAATGCAGAGTAAGGAAAACAATTTTCTGTACTGAAATTCTGTATAAAAACTATAAAAATGACCATTCAAAATGGTCACTGAAAGCTTGATTTTTTTATGCTACACAGTGAGTGTGTCACAGTTTACTACTTGTCTGCTGTTGTTAGTTTCCTTTAAGCGTTATCGTTATTCAGTTGTCTGATAAAGCTGAAATGGGCAGCTAACTGTCTCAGCAATATTTTATTTTTCATCTCTGGAGTATAGCACATGGCTTTGCAATACATTTATCTCAGAGCTTTCAGAGATTAATACCTATTAAAGATGGTGCTACAATACCTAAATTTGTCTGTTATTTTGAAAATACACTTTAGCCTATTTCTACTGAATCTCATTCTTGTCGTTTTCTTGGCACCGGTTTTTCATTTCCATGTTTTAGGAAAATCCTGTAAATGTTTTTATGTTACTACTTTCAAAAAGGGAAAAAAGGAAAGAAACATATAAAATACTCTTGAACTCATTTTGCTTGTGATTTTGAATAGCTTTCAAATTAGAATGATTTTCCCAGATTTTTTATAGGCTTGCCCAATCCAGCTGTATATTTTATATGCTAATCTAAGTTCTATTTTTGTTCCCCTTGGGATTTTAAGTGATTATAATTGTTGCTCTTCAAAAGCCAAACAGATGATGATTGCTGCTTCAGGAATATACCAAAAGAAACTGGCTTTCATTAAACCTGCTCATCCACTTCATAATTATCTCCATTTGATCTCACTAAGAAGCAGGAAAATGGCAACTACAGTTCATTGAAGCCAGTTCAGTTATTTAAACATCAGTTTACTGAGATAACAGGAGGTGTTAAAGCAGGGAGCCTTTTTCCTTTCAAACACCGAAACAAGCCAGTACTATAATAGGGTTGCCAACTGGGAGACCAGACCCCTCGTGTCGGCTTGAAATACAGTGCCAGAGGCCAGAGATTGCAGAAGATAGTGGGGACTCTGAAGAGTGGCTGGGACCACTTCTGGAGGACAAAACATAAAGTAGGCTGACAGCAGTTGTTACAAGGCATGTGCTTGTCTGGACTCTGCAAGAAACAAGAAATCAGTGAGTGCAGACACATGAGAGGAGGAAAGGAGGTTAGAGCTGACACGTGGGCAGAGACTAAAGACAATAAATAGGCATATGGTATATGTTTTGATCATGGATTCACTCCTCGTATCTGTCAGACCTAGTCTGGAATGAGCTGGGATAACCAGAAGGTTTTTCCAGAATTCGTTTCAGTCATAAGTTTCAGTCATTCAGTTTAATTCCATTTTAACAACATTAACAGAGAAATTTTGCAGTGAATTTAAGTGTCAGAGAGAAACAGGTCCCTGAGAGTTGCACCGAGATGTTGCTATAACTGGCAATTTATGATCACTGATATAAGCAGCAGTAACAGGGAACAGAGGTTTCCCAACACCTAGAAATACGCAACCAGTTATCTAGTTCATCTGATTAGTTTAAAAAGTCACACGTTCAAATTTCTGCAAGTCTTCTAATGTTTTCCTTATCTTGCAAATGTAAATAGTTTTATTTCTACCTGTTCTCTGAAGTAAGGCTCTTGCAGTTTACTGGAAGAAGTCTGACCATATGTGTAGCCATTTGTCCTCCATGGCTTGCTTTACGCTGGCAATTAGTGCAGTGTTTTAGCATAAATCACAGCTTACCACTCAAGGGAACCTGTAAAAAAAAAAAAAAAAAAAAAAGGTACCAAAGGTACCATCAACAGTTTCTTCTTCAAAGACAGACTGCAGCAGCTGTCTGAAAAGCTGGTTCTTTCATCAAAGAATGCAAGAGTCTTTCACAGCTTCAGTCTCCTGCGTGTTGTGTTTATGCCAAGTAGATGTCCAGGAAAACAGAACAAAACAAAACAACAATAACAACAACAAAAAAGTAGCAATTCACAAAGAGATTAGTGTGGATTTCCGTTTCTTAAATTTAAATACCTATAAGAGAGCAGAGGTTAAACTTGGCCAACCATCAGAAGCCCCTCCATCAATCATAGAAGTAAAACTTCAGTCAACTCATGTCTTTCTAGCTTGTATAGAATGTCACCAAATTTTGACCTTTGCTCTGCAAACAGAGAAGAAAATTGCCTACAGACTGGAGGAAAAATAAACATATTAATTAAAAAATCTGCTTCAAACAGAGAGGACGGAACAGAGACATCCACCAGCTGCAGTGCTGTGGGCACAACCTGGGGAATTGGGCACTCTCCTGCAGACCTCTGAGGCCCTGTAGTCACCAGCAGTAGGCTCAGCGGAGAGGAAGACCAAGAAGCAAATCCCAGAGCAAAGGCAGCAGCAGGAACACACCTTGCTCAGTTCCAAGGAGCACTTCCTGCTTGGTTTTGGCTCCAGCCAGCATGTACTAATCTATTTGGGTCCCACCCCCACCCGCCAAGAGGAAGGGTCACGGTGCCCCTATCACAAGCAGAGCTGCATCAGGTTTTGCAGTAGCCATATGACTGCATGGTAGCAGGAGTGCTTTTCCTTTTGAAAACTCTGTTTTGATAAGAACATCATTTGCTTCCTTCAAAGGCCTGATACTGCGTCCACCTTCTTCTTCATTTCCCTCATTTCAAGACACGTTCCTCACTTTTGCCTGCACCGCACCGCGCTTTCCTCCTTCCCCAGCCCCACCGACGCAGAAGTGACTCTGCAGCACCCTTCTGGTCACGGACAATGGAACCGCTTGCAGAAAGAAGAATTGCAGTGCTGAGATCAGCCTAATCTGTAGGGCGAGTAAAGAATAGGTGGCTGATGATAAGAGCAGCTAATGTACTAGTTTGTCAGAGCTATCGCCTCCTTTTCATTCATTACCAAGGAAAGATTGATCGTGTCCCTTCTGCTGGAAAAATCAGAGCTCTATCCAGAGCGACAGGGGTCAGGAAATCCTGAGATGTGACTCCTGTCTCTAAGTCTTATTTCACTTTTCTTTGCTTTCCATCCTCTCTCATCTGATATGAATGTGTACTAAATCAACTCCTAAGTGTATTTAGGACTCTTTTTTTTTTCCATTTCTGGGAATGCAAATTTGTATCTGGAAAATGTCATACACTTAACAAGGAAGGCAACAGGAGGTGGCTTTAGGAAAGCAGGCAGTAGAAAGAGATTTTTTATTATTATTAATTCTTTTTATAAATGGTTTATTAAACAGACTGCTATATTTGGTTCTAAGCATATTATCTTTTTCAGGCAGCTGCCTAAAAAACATACCTGCTGCCTAAACTATTCAAGATGTGTTTCTGCACTGTTGAGTTTATGGCATAATGATGTGCATTCTGCCATATCACTTTTAAATCAAAGTCTTTGTAGACTCTGCAAATGGTGCTTTATAGTCCTCATTGCAAACTAGCCATGCTATATACCTTTAGCCACAAAGTATTTGTGGATTCTACAGCTGAAAGAGTATTTATGCAGCTTCTGTAATCACTTGCTTATGTTATGTTCTTGTTACATTACCATTCAGAATAAACACCTTAAGCCAAATTAGTGTGGAAGGTGTAGAAGACATGAGCAAAATTACTATTAAAAGAAAATTGTGCAAAAGTAGAATGTTTAGTAATGAATTGCAAAACATAATTTACTATATTAGGAGTACTTCATTAAAATGGAAAACAAATATAGTTTTGGGTTCCTTTTTATTAGTCTACAGGTTTTGTTTTATTTATGTTAGATACCTGACCTTAACTCTACATTTTCTGCATCTGTGTGATTGCCTTGTTTAATTTAGAACTGCAATTTGCAGGGTTAGAAAACATTCTTACAGAACTAGTAAACACTAATAAATTAACCATTTTTACGTAATACATAAAAGTGTTATAAAAAATGAGGAAGATGATGCTTCAGTGCTTACAATTATGCGTATAAACAGATTTGATATGTTGTTGAGAAGGGATGCTTTAGAAAACACAGTATCTCTATTCTCAAGTCTTTTTTTTTTTTTGTCAAAGTTGTGTAAGTTATCAAAAAAAGGAAAATGAAAACATGTAAAATGCAAGTCTAGTATAAATAATGGTAATAAAACCATTGCAAGAAAAAACAAAAGGCTTAACTGAAAAATACCAGCACAATAGGAATTAAACAATATAACACTGAGAAAGATTTTTCTTTCCTCTGAAATCTAGAGTAAGAAAAGTAAGAATAAAAAGAGATGTTTCATGGTACAAAATGTCAGAATAATTCATGAAAATGTCTGTTGCTACCCAAATAACTCAAAAAAAAAAAAGTCTTTATTACAATTTACATTAAGGCATTTGACTTATGATTACTAAAACAGGTCCTACAAACAACAGCAATATTTTATTTCTCATATATCACATTGAAACTACAAAATGAAGGAGGTGGAGTTTTTGGTGTACATTGCTATTCAATTTGAGAACAGCTCCTACATACAGTACAAAAATCATTTCCTGCGAAATGATACATGCATAGACTTAAGTGATACAAGTTCTTGGCAGTTAAAGAGATGAGAAGTGTTCTGCACATTTGACTTAGCACGCTGTAAATATTTCCATTGATCTCTGTGAGATTACCTTAACAAGGAGAGTTAAATATGAGCTGATGTTTTAGCATTGCGATGACTCTACAACACTACTCCTAAGCATTATCCAAATAGAAATGACAAAAGTCTTTTTCCACAGCAACAGTACAAAACTTAGAGGCAAACAATAAATAAAACATTCTGTCCCCTCCTTTGTACTATGCAAACATTTTCTGGATTTGTATATTTATTATTAAGGATAAATAGAAAATAATAAAATCACGAAGTTCTCTCTTATTTCTGTTCAAGGCATTTTGGCTACTCAAGATAATACTTAGATATGGTTGAAACAGCACTTTACAGAGTGGAGTTAGGGGGTGGAATAGATCTAAGGGAAAGTCAAGAGAAGCAGCAATGATGTAAAGACTAACCAAAGCTGTGTTATTAAAACAAAACAAAACAAAAAAACTCCTTCTTTCAGTATTGTCAAGAACCAGGAATGACATAACCCTGTGGACTGATTAGAGATGTTAGACTACATCTCCAAAAAGTAGAACTTGGTCAACTATTCTCATGTGCTCTGGAAATGGAAGAAATGCTGAGCTTCCTCTCACTCTTTATTAGCCTGAGGATGAAGTTCCCAGGAAAAAAATCAGTTCTGAGGAATGCAAAAGATCTGAATTCAGCCTACACTTCTCCACCTCTCCAGTGTAAATCTCTCCCACCCCAAGCTTAACTAGATAACAGCTCTTTTATTTTTATTTTTTTAAATTTGTTATTTTCCTCCTTAAATACTCAGTCTCTTATTTCTTGCTGATTTCTCTCTCAGGTTGTCTCTCTCAACTGAAATAACTTCAGGCTAAAATGCCTTCTTCACTCATTGCTAATAAACCTGCTTCATCCAAATATGCCTTTAAATATTGATCTACTTAAGATGCACACTATATTGAAGCTCTGGTGATTCTGCACAAGTACAAGCTAAAAATAGTTCACCTCTCTTTGTTATTCTTCCATGTCAAACATGGAAAACCCAATTATTCCAAATAGGAAATGCTGCAGAACAAGTGGCTGTGGAACATCACATTACACAATGCATTTGCGTGACACAAAATGCTCATTTGCATAGCTGTTGCATAGTAGGTTTTTCAGATCTAAGCCACCAAGTCAAAATAGGAGAATCCAGCAAAGTATTATCCTGTTTGAACATGCTAAAGTAAAAGAGGAATTTGAATACATAAAAGAAAAACTGGGAGAACTAACAAGATCCGATCTGAAGGCAAATAGGTATCATATATCTGTGTGGTGAAAAGTCAGAGAATGGATATAACTTTCACAATTAATTATTATACTCTTGTTCTGAATGTTCCATGACAGGAATAGGGATATTTTACAAGGATTAAGGAGGAAGTTTGGCCAAGAAATATTAAATAATTATTTGCAGAGTAACCTAGTATTTATCTTTTGTCTTACTGCAGCAGCTCGGAGCACTGATGAAGTGCCAGCTGGAATAAATACTTCTAGTATAGATCTTGTCAATTTCGAGATTTGTGAAGTAGAATAAAAAGAGGAAAAGGGCTGTGGATGGAAATATGAAATAAGCCTTTTTACAGGATTTTTAGTAATTGTGCCTTAGGTATTTTTCTTGCTTTCATCTTCTTTCATGAACATTGGAAATGTGGATCTCACCTCATGAGGGAAGAGGGGAAGAACATGCTTTCAGAATCTAAAAGGCACTATCCAGTCATCCTGTAAGGCTAATTCTATCTCTTTATTTGCTGTCAACACAGGCTCTATATGGTTAATGGTAACGTGAGACAGGCAGTTCTTAGGGATGGAACACAGATTTGAGTATCAAGAAAGATATTTTACATCTACTTGAGACATGATGTGAATTCACTTTCTGATTTGTGTTAAATATCACATGACTTACATCAGCTTTAGGTCTCATAATGTATCTCATATTTCATGTGAAGGATGTAGCAAATGACCCATCCATGAATGTGGAAACGTTTGGGAAGAAAACTGAGTAGAGGTTCCGCACTATGAAGACAGTTCTGCAGAAAACCCATTTCCATCATTAGGACCTATTTCTAGACCATTAGAATTGAATCCATGCCATCTAAAATGCAATTTTTTTCCTTCTCATAGACACTGAATTGCACAGACGTGTACATTTATGCTACTGATCCAGTAGTTTCAGCTCTAAAGTTTTCATTAGTAAGTTAATATGTCACAACTTCTAAGTGCCAAATGGGAGTTATGAAAAGGTGCATGAAATTTCAGAATGCAGATAGTCTGCAGCTAGTAGGCACGTCTCAAGTTTGGACCAAGAAATCATTAAAAATCAACTGTTGAATACTGTAAGGCACTTTGAAGATAGAAGGGCAGGAGATCAAATAAAAATGAGTCTTTGAATTCATCTTGAAGAAATGTTAGAATGCAAATAGCTTTTTTCATTGGACTTGTATTTGTTTAGTTTCAGTGCTTGACAAAGAAGATAATTGTGTAGAGAATTTGTTTAGTACTTTACAGCTTTTTTTCTCAGCCTATTAAGAAAAAAAAAAGTGCCATTTATAAATCCAGTAATTTTGGTGATGGAGAATGGTATAGACCCCTAAGGAGCTTCAGGAGCTTCTGTCCTAGCTCTCTGAGGAACTTTGAACCTCAGAAACGTGCTGAAGCAACATGGTCCAGCACTTAACTGCCCTTACAAAATGTTTCCCAGTTGTTAATCTGGAGTTTATGTTGTTTATGTGTTGTGGATTAAGACATTTCCCTCTTTTTTTTTTTTTTTTTACAAGTCATGTTATACAGTAAGACTCTTTGATCGTAACCTGCCAATTGTGAAACTCCCCCCAAAAAATTCATATATCCTTTGCCATTATTTCTATCTGTAAAAAAAGTCGCTCCTAAAATGTCTTCATAGGTTATGTTTTATAAAATCTTTACTTTTAAACACCATTTTGAGGTCCGTCTACAACTTCCTTAAACATGTCTTCTCAGTTCACACTCTCAGAGTGAAATCTCTCTTTTTTTTTTTTTTTTTTTTTGTTTCAGCAGTACATTACTTTGACTCTTTCAGTGTGGTAGGGTAGTATCATGCATCCTCTTCTTCAGTACTGATGTTATTCTCTTTTTTGTATTATTTTCATATTGATTATGATGTTTCCTAAAAATCACAGTCACTTGCTTGGCTTTATCTTGAGACTAAATCTTTCAGTTTTGAAAAGAGCATTTTATATTCAGCACTTACCTGCCAAATGTTTATAACCCTTCTGCCTCCTGCAGTCCACCATTTTCATATGCAAGCAATGTGTTTCATCTTCCAAAACATGGACAGAAATACTAGCTTTGCCTTAAAAAGATACACTCCAGTAAAAACTTATTTGATATGCCTGTTCATTTTGTCAATGAACTACAACTAAGTATCTTCCAGATAATACTTCTCTATACTGCTTTTTATTGTAGTTTAATTAACACTATCTTTCCTCATTATCCCATGAGAATGTAGTGGAGGTTGGCAACACAAAATTTTTACAAATCAACATGTACTACTTCTCTGCCTTATGCAATATGCCATGCTTGTAGGAGCAAATAGGTTTTGCCTGACAATTTGTTCCTGGCAGATCTGAGTTTATTCTTTCTTACTGCTATAATTTTAGGGGCTTCTTTTGAATTAATAAGCAGTGTGTTTTGGCATGTTGAAATACATCTGAGTGATGTACTTTTTCCTGAATCTGCATTTAGGAAAGGAAACAATATAGTACTTTTGGATCCATTCTGAAGTGTGTATATATATATTAGCTAATGAGCAGATATACGGAAGAATTTTCAGCAATGAGTAAATATCCATGTCATCATCAGAATAATTGGCTGTAATTTTATCACATATTTTATTCCAATAAATCATATTACAGCTCTGTACATTACTGTTAGTTGAAATAACCTTTTAGAAATTTGCAGCTACATGATCATTTACGATCTGGTTTCTGCTGATGACTCATCTCCAGCAGAATCAAAGTATCAGAGAGCTGTGCGTAGTACTTCTGATGCGAGAAACTGAGTTGTATAAGCAGAAGAAACAAAACCTCCAGCATTTTAAGAAAAGAAAACTAGGCCAGCACCAGTGAAAAACAATTAAGTCATCCACAAGTGAGTAACTGTGACATTAAAGAGAAGAAATAATGGTTATTTAGACTATTTTCAGCCTGATCCTTAGAAGTAAAATCTTGATAATCAGTGTAAGTAAGATAACGGAAATGCTTTTTGAAAGTGAGATTATATCTTCATAGTTAATATTTGCAATGAGTAATCAGTAAAGCCTAGTTCTTTGACTATTCAGCCACTGCCTGATAAACTGATCATAATATATATATAATATATAAAAAAATCTATATAATTTATATGTATATATTATATAAAATAGAAATGTAATGAACTGGGTGAAATTATGCTACAGGCAGGAAGAAGTATATTTGGAAAAGGAGACCTTTAACATAATGCTAAGAAAAAGTATTTTTAATATCCTTTCTCCAGCATGTGTAGCTACTCATCCACTCCTCACCACTCAGCCATTAGAGTAGGTGTGTGTTAAAAAAAGATGAACTCTGTTTGGAGGAGGAGAAAAATATGCTACTTTCATACACCTTCAAAACCTTTACCGATACATGCTAGAACAGAACACGGTGTGCAGCTCTGCTGAAATATAATTGCCAGCTGTTTTTTTATTATCTTAACTTGGAAAAAAAAATCAAGCTGATATTTTAAATTATGAGGAATGTATTTAAGAATTGCTCTACAAAGAAAAAAAAACAAAAACTATCTTCTGTCCATGCAATCAGGTTATCTGAACATGATCTGATGCCATGTTGTCCCCATTTATGGGGACTTTTTCAATAAAATAATGGCAGCAACAGCCTCTACTTTACTCCACTATGCTGTCAGCAGGAAATATGGTGGCAGACTAAAAAAGCTGTATTTGTGTAATATGTGCTCTTCCCTCGACAAATGAAAACAAATACATGCTTCTGAAAAAGTAAAACCTGTCTTTTAAGTCAATATTCCTGTAACTTTAATACCATGACAGGATATACTAATTGTAGTAACTTTATAACCGTACATCTGTTTCCTGGAGAAACTTGTTGTTATGGTGGAAGTCTAATCTAACTGAATTGACAGCGTTTCAGGTGATTCACTGGAGAACTTAAAAAAACTTGTTATTTTTGAATAACAAACAACATTAAAAATATTGATTACATTTTTGCTTTTGATTGTCTCTTTTACATGAGGTTTATTTCTCCTTGTGTCTACACAGCACTTCACAGACAGGGGGATGGTTTCAGGCCCTGGATACATGATCCCAAAAATTAGCAGCAGCAAGGAGAAATTGTAGTTGAGTTCTCTCTCTGAATTGTCACCTTCATTAAAGCACTTACCTACTTGTGAAGTACTGAAATGCATCTGAAGAACTAAAAAAAAAAAAAAAGTGTTTTCAGTTTTTGCAACAGACACTAACTGGCATATGTTAAAACTGCAGAGTCCACCCAAGCCACTGTATGAGTTTGACCTTGGCCGTACCTGCCTTCTGCTCTCTCTCAGTCATCTTGCAGTTTTGATCTCTGCCACACTGTTATAAAGGCCCCTGAATTTTAGGGACAAGCGAAGAAGTGTTACCAGCAAACTACAAGTGCCAAAGACACCTCTCTTCCCACCCTGCCTGGGTTCTGCCTTTCCCCTTGACTCTGGGAAAGCTTTCGATCTTAAAACATGAAAGAAATGAGTCATCTCCTGGGTCTTTATTACTCCTCTTCCTCTTCTTCCTTGATAGCTCCCTGTGTCAGACGTTTAATTGACAAGCTAAGGCCAAATGTATGTGGTTAGATTATCAGGAGGATAGAGCTGGTCTCACCTCTTTGCCCTCCATTTAACAAGTCAGAGTGATGAGCCTTAATGTTTCTGTTGAGGTTTCAAGTTCCTCTTGGCATAAGTACCCAGCAACTTGTCTTTTGTTAAGAAATAAAGCTTACCTTGTCTTATATTATTATCCAAAGAAGATGGATAGTTAGCCCTAATGGCCAAAATTAGATAACATAATGGCTTATAAACCCATATGGTTACTCCAGCTCTTCAGGAATCAGTCACAGAGTAAAGTGAATGTA